>NW_026867520.1:740559-987418 GCF_020745735.1 Hemiscyllium ocellatum
GAGGGAAGGGAGGGGGAGAGTGTGGTGGGCAGGGCAGGGGAGGACCTTTGTGGACAAATCTCTGGATGTCTGAATATGTTAGCACAAGCAGACAGGGTCGGGGAGACACCTGAACTGAGAGCAGGAGGGGGACCCATATCCTGGTGGGGAGAGTTGCTGGAGCTGCTCGAGAGGGTTTAAACTCATCTCGCAGGTGTGTGGGACCCGTAACAGTCGTAAGGCCAGAAAGAAATTTGAGGTTGGTACAGATGTTCAAGAGAGCAATATAAATAGACAAGGCAGGCAAGAACATAGCAGGCAATGAGGGAAAATTGATGAATTAAACTGCATTTATTTCAATGCAAAGGGCCGGACAGATAAGGCAGATGAACCCAGAGCATGGATGGGAACATGGGACTGGGATGTTGTAGGTATTACAGAAACACAGCTGAGGGAGCGACAGGACCAGCAGCTCAATGTTCCGGGGACAGATGCTACAGGAAGAATAGAACAGGAGGCAAAACAGGGGGAGAGCTGGTGGTTTTGATTGGGGGGAAAAATCCCAGCAGTACCGAGAAGGAGTATTCATGCAGGATCGCCCAGTTAAGCGATATTGGTGGAACTGAGAAATAGAAATTGGTCATCAGTTTGCTACAGTCGTACTACAGCAATAGGCAATGGGAGATGGAGGAGCAAATATGTCAGGAGATCTCAGATACCTGTTAGAATAATAGGGTTGTTAGGGTAGGGGATCTGAACCTTTCCAAACCTGGACTGGGATAGCTACTGAGTTAAGCATTTGGATGGAAGGAATTTGTTAATTGTGTTCCAAAAACTCCCAGTCATTATGTCAATGGCCCAACTGGAGAATGGGGTTAAAGCTGACCTCCCCTTGGGAAACAAGGTCGGGAACGGGACTGAGGTGTTAGTGGGGGAGCACTTTGGAAAGTCACCACAATTGTATCAGTTTGAAAATTGCGATGGAAAAGGACAGGCCGGGTCCACAAGTTCAAGTTATACAATGGAGCAAGATAGGATTAGACAGGAATTTTTAAAGTAGATATGGGGAGGCTATTTGCAGGTAAAGGGAAGTCTGGCAAGGAGGACTATCTTAAAACCAAGATAAAAGGAGCATTCAGCGCCAGCCTGTTCCTGTTAGTGTGCAGCTCAATGCTGACAGAATTAGGAAACACTGGCTGAGTTTCGAGGCTCTGGTCAAGAAAAAAGGGGGCACAAGTCAGATATAACTGGCTGACTCAAGGGAATCCCCTCAGGAGCATAGAGGCTATAGAAGTACACTTAGGATGGAAATCAGGAATGTAAAAAGGGAACATGAGATAGCTTTGGCAGAGAAAGTTAAGGAGAACTGAAAGAGATTCTACAAGTGTATTAAGAGCAAAAGAAGAGCAAGGGACAAAACCAGTATCCTTAATGATCAATGAAGCCAACGATGTGTGGAATTACAAGATTCTAAACAAATATTTCACTTTGGAACTTACTGTGGATAAAGACTGGGGAGCTCAGGGAACTAAACAGTGTTTGTCCTGACTATTATTGGAACACTGTGTGCAATTCTGGTCTCAATGCCACAGGAAGGATGTTATGGAACATGAAAGGGTTCAGAAGAAATGAACAAGGATGTTGCCAGGGTTGGAGGGTTTGCGCTTCAGGGAAAAACCTGAATAAGCTGGGACTGTTTTCACTTGAACATGGGAGGCTGAGGAGTTACCTGATAAAGGTGTTTAAAATCATGATGGTCAGCGATAGGGTCAATCGACAAGGTCTTTTCCCAAGGGCTGGAGGATTGTAAACCAACAGGGAATAGCTTTAAAGTGCAAGGGGAACGTTTCAAAGGGACCTAAAGGACAACGGGTTCCTTCTGAGTGTATGGAATAAGCTGCCCGAGGAAATAGTGAAGGCTGATAGAAATACATTTAAAAAGCATGTGGATGGATGTATGAATAGGAAGGGTTTAGAGGGATATTGGCAAAGTTCTGGCAAATGTGACTAGATACGTCATGCAGGAGTTGGTCCAAAGGATCTGTTTCCATGCTGTACATCTCTATGAGCCAATGTCTTGAAATGAGTCCACATTATCGAAGAGGAGGTGCTGGAAGTTTGAAAACACAAAGGTAAATAAATCCCCAGGACCTGATCAAATGTAGCTCAGGATATTGTGGGAAGCTGGTGAAGACATTGTAGGGCCCCTAGCAGAGATATTTGTACCATGTGTGATAGGCAGGTAGACTGGAAAGTGGCATTGTGGACAGTGAAGAAGGTTTTCTGAGATTACAAAAGGCATCCTGATGAAATGTGTGAACAGCTGAAAAACTGTAGATGGAGTTCAATCTGAATAAATGCGAGGGAATGCATTTGGTGCAACAAACACAGGCAGGGCTTATACAATTAATGGTAGGACCTTCGGGAGTGTCGTAGAACAGAGGGACATCGAGGTACAAGTACATATTTCTTTGAAGTTTGCAACATGGAGAGATAGGATGGTTAAAAAGGTGCTTGCCACACTTGCTTTCATTGCTCTGTCCTTTGGATTTAAGAGTTGCGAGTCGCATTGAGATTATACAGACCATTGGTGAGTCCTCTTCTGGAATGCTGGGTCCAACTCTGGTCGCCCAGTTAGAGGAAGGATACTATTAAGCTGGAGAGGGTTCAGATGAGATTTATTGGGATGTGGCTGGTTATGGAAGTTTTCAGTTATAAAGAAAGGCTGGATAGGTTGGTATTTTTTCATTGAAACCTGAATGTTGACAGATGACCTCATAGAAGTTTATAAAATAATGAGGGGGATAGATAGAGTTAATGGGAATTGTCTTTTCCCGTGGTCAGGGGAGTTTCAAGACAAGACACTACATTCTTAAGTTTAGAGGAGAGACATGTAAAAAAAAGACGCGAGGGTCACATTGTTACACAGAGGGTGGGATGCGTGTGGAATGAACTTCCCAAGGAAGGGGTGAATGTGCGGAAAATTACGATGTTTTAAAGACATAAGAATTAGGACAGGAATAGGAAAGGTTTGAAGGGATATGATCAAGGAACAGGCAGGTAGGACAAGATCAGTTTTAGAGTATGGTTAGTATTAATCAAACAATGCGGTCTGACTCTCTGACTATGATTATAATGTTGTGTCATTAATTAAGAAAGGCTGCAAGAGGAAGCCAGGAAACTACAGACTGATGACCAGACATCAGGGTGGGTCAGTTGTTGGAGGTCATTCTGAGAGGTAGGAATTACATGCATTTGGAAAGATATGGACTGATTACGGACAGCCAGCATGGCTTTGTGCTTGGGAAAACGTGTCTCACAAACTTGACTTGAGTTTGTTCAAGATGTGACCAAAACATAGATCACGGCAGAGCAACAGACGTTGTTTCTGGCTTCGGCAAACCCTTGGTCAGGGTGTAGCATAATATCTTGGTTAGTAAGGGTAGGTCACAAGGGATCAGGGAGAGCTAGCCAACTGGATACACAATGGGATGACAGTGGGAGACAAAGGGTTGTTGTTCGGACTGGAGGCCTCTGACAAGTAGTGTGCTGTACGGATTGGTGCTGGGACCACTGCTGTGCACCATTTACATCCACAATTTCAGGGAAAATATAGGAGTCTCTGGATACCAAGATTAGTGGAAGAGTGGGCAGGGGATATAGATATCGAAGGGGATGTTAATCAACTGGGCCACTGGGCCAAGGAATGAAAGATGGAGTTGAATTCAGGTGTTGGATATAGTTCAGACAAACCAGGGAGGACAACACAGTTAATGTTCGGGCCCTAGACAGTGTTGTCGAACAGAGAGAGACCAAGTGGTGCAGTTACATTGTTTCTTGGAAGTGACATCACAGGTGGACAGGGTGGGAAAGCAGCATTTGGCACACTTGCCTTCATTGGCCAGCGCATTGAGTACGTGAGTTGGAGATATTAGTAACACTGTCATCAATAAGGCCACAGGTTGACCTTATGAAGGTTTATGAAGCAATGTAGGACCTAACTAACGTGAATTGCCAAGGGTAGGTGAGTCCAAAACTAGAGACATAAACGTGATGTGAGAGAGCAAGAATTGAAAGAGGGAGCTGAGGGGCAACATTTTCCACAGAGGATGGTGCATAGACGGAATGGACCGCCAGAGAAAATGGTAAAAACAAGTACAATTACAACATGGAAAAGTCACTTGGGCAGGTACATGGAGAGGAGAAGGTTTGAAGGGAAATGGGCCAACTCATTCCGTTTAGGAAACCTCGAATAAAGAATCATGCAGCACAGAAACCGACCCAATGTCTTCGGTTGTTGGAGGAGGAGGCTATCAAGACAAGGCATATTGTAGAAACTGACGCAAGTTACAGCGGTGTGGATGGGATCTGGACTGGACGTTTCAAATATGTCAAGAAATTGGTGAGAAGAGAGGACATGACAGAGATAGGAACTGTCATAAGTGTTAGAATGATTGAAGACACTGATCCACAAGATGAGTCATACACACAGTGTTGCAGAGGGATTAGGGAACAGAAAAATCCCAGGCAGCATTACCACCATCTCTTTGAAGGCCTGCATTCCCCTGTGTTGTCGCGGTGCTCACCAAGACAGCACACGCCTGGATTGAAAACTGGGAACTCCAGATGCTGTCTCAGTACAATAAAACTTCAAGTAGGGGTGGTGATTGAGCCTGAAGTGTGTCTGTACTGTGCTCCCCTCCAGCACTATATCTATGTCATGTCCTGTTAGCTGATGTTTGGAGCCCTCTCACTGCTCTCTGCTCTGTGCACTGTGAGTGATCTTACCTGGCGGCAGGATTTATTGAAGGCTCCCGACCTCCCTGACCTTTGTCTCTCTGGCTGACCAATCATCTTCCCAACCAGCAGTTGGCAAGTCTATTGAGTCACAAACTCCCTGAGTATCTGTAGAAGACACAGAAATAGTCAGAATGGGAAACTAGAGTGATGCTGTAAGGGTTACACATGTAGAATGGCACTGAGCCCACAGAGATCTGGAAAATCCCAGTCTCCATTCAGGGTCTGTATTGCCTCATCTCTCTGGAGTGGAGAATTCGGTTGGCGCAGGATTTGGAGTAGCTGCAAGAGTAAGAGACGCTGACAGAGGCAGCAATTAGACCCACACAGCGAGGGTTCCCACATGGACAGATACTGAGTGATATCACCAGGGTTCAAGATCAAACAGTTGTGCAAAAAGATAGGGTTTCGATTCATGTTGCACTGGGATGGGCAACCTGTGAACAGGTGAAGTGATGGCCTAGTGACATTATGTGAGAATAGAAAATGCATTCAATGCGGAGATGATTTTAGTCTTTACCAAGTGTTTCAGAGCCCCAGTACAGACTGTTCCAGTCCTCGTGCACAGCCACATATCCCAACTGAGGGGCAAAGTGTTGTCGTGGGATATGGAGGTGCTTTTCTGGAACTCCCTCAGTTTTGGAGGTGGAAATAGAGTAGAAGGAGCAGGGTTTTGTATGCAGTTACCTGTTCCCCTCCTTTTGCAGCATCTTATTATTGCCCTGACTTTACCTCGTACATGTTTGGTAGAGATCAGAGATGTTTCGTAAGCCCATAATATAAGATCTGTCACTGTTTAAGGCAGCAGAAATCTCTTGTAGCACAATAGTCGTAGAACAATACAGCACAGAACAGGCCCTTCAGTCCTTGATGTCGCGCCGACCTGTAACTGTTCTCAGCTTGTCCCTGTCCACTATCCCAATATCACCCATGTGCTTATCTAAGGATTGTTTAAATCTTCCTGATGTGGCTGAGTTGTCTACATTAGCAGGTAGTACGTTCCACAACCTTACCACTTTCTGAGTATAGGACCTGCCTCTGACATCTGTCTTAAATCTATCAATCCTCATTTGCAGTTATGCCCCCTCGTGCACACTGACATCATTATCCTAGAAAAACCCTTCCACTGTCTACCCTATCTGAGCCTCTGATCATCTTATATGTCTCTATCAAATTCACTCTTGGCTTTCTTCTTTCCAAGGAGAACAGGTTCAACTCTCTCAGCCTTTCTTCACAAGATCTTCTCTCCAGACTAGGCAATATCCTCCTCTGCACCTTTTCCAATTCCTCCATGTCCTTCCCGAAATATGGGGACCAGAACTGCACACAATATTCCAAGTGCGGCCGCACCAGCGTTTTTATATTTGCAGCATGATATTGCATCTCTGGAACTCAATTACACTATGAATGAAACCTAACACACCATACGCTGTCTTAACAGTACTATCCACCTGGATGGCAACTTTCAGGGATCTATGTACATGGATTCCAACATCCCTCTGCACATCCACACTACCAAGAATCTTTCCATTGACCCAGTAGTCTGCCTTCTTGTTATTCTTCTCAAAGTGCATCACCTCACATTTAGCTGCATTGAACTCCATTTGCCACCTCTCAGCCCAATTCTGCAGTTTATCCAGGTCCCCCCGCAACCTGTAACACTCTTCCACACTATCCACTACTCCACCGACTTTAGTGTCGTCAGCAAATTTACTCATCTATCCACCTATGCCTGCGCCTAAGTCATTTCTAAAAGTTCAACTTGCATGTTTACTTTCAGAGAATCCTCGACCAGCACTCCCAGGTCCCTTTGTACTTTGGCTTTATGAATTTTCGCACCGTTTAGAAATTAGTCTATGCTTTCATTCTTTTTGCCAAAATGCAAGACCTCGCATTTGCTCACGTTGAATTCCATCAGCCATTTCCTGGACCACTCTCCCAAACTGTCTAGATCCTTCTGTAGCCTCTCCACTTCCTCAGTACTACCTGCCTGTCCACCGAACTTCGTATCATCTGCAAACCTCGCTAGAATTCCCCCCGTCCCTTCATCCAGAACGTTAATATATAATGTGAACAGCTGTAGCCCCAACACTGAATCGTGCGGGACACCGCTTGTCATCGGCTGCCATTCTGAAAAAGAACCTTTTATCCCAACTCTCTGCCTTCTGTCAGACAGCCAATCCTCAATCCATCCCAGTAGCTCACCTCGAACACCATGGGCCCTCACCTTGCTCAGCAACCTCCCGTGTGGCACCTTATCAAAGTCCTTTCTGAAGTCTAGATAGACCACATCCACTGGGTTTCCCTGGTCCAACATACTTGTCACCACTTCAAAGAATTCCAACTGATTTGTCAGGCATGACCTCCCCTTACTAAATCCATTTTGACTTGTTCTAATCAGACTCTGCTCTTCCAAGAATTTAGAAGCCTCATCCTTAATGATGGCTTCTACAATTTTACCAACAACCGAGGTTAGGCTAATTGGCCTATAATTTTTCATCTTTTGTCTTGATCCTTTCTTGAACAAGGGGGTTACAACAGCGATCTTCCAATCATCCGGGACTTTCCCTGACTCCAGTGACTCTTGAAAATGTCAACCAATGCCTCTGCTATTTCCTCAGCCACCTCTCTCAGAACTCTAGGATGTATCCCATCGGGGCAGGAGGTTTATCAATTTTAAGACCTTTTAGCTTTTCTAGCACTATCTCTTTTGTAATGGCAACCATACTCAACTCAGCCCCCTAACTCCCTTTAATTGTTGGGATATTACTCATGTCTTCCACTGTGAAAACTGACGCAAAGTACTTGTTAAGTTCTCCTGCTATTTCCTTATCTCCCATCACTAGACTTCCAGCATCAGTTTGATATGGCCCAATGTCTACTTTTGCCTGTCGTTTGTTACTTATGTATTGAAAGAAACTTTCACTATAATTTCTAATATTACTGGCTAGCCTACCTTCATATTTGATTCTCTCCTTTCTTCTTTCTCTCTTTGTTTTCCTCTGTTTGTTTTTGTAATCTTCCCAAACTTCTGATTTCCCACGACTCTTGGCCACTTTATAGGATCTCTCTTTTTCTTTAATACATTTCCTGACTTCCTTTGTCAGCCATGGCTGTCTAATTCCTCCCCGGATAATCTTTCTTTTCTTGGGGATGAACCTCTGTACAGTGTTCTCAATTATAACCACAAACCCCTGCCATTTTTACTCTACTGTCTTCCCCACTAGGCTCTGCTTCCAGTCTATTTTCGTCAGTTCCTCTCTCTCATGCCCTCATAATTACCTTTATTTAACTGTAACTACATTACATCCGATTTTGCCTTCTCTCTTTCAAACTCCAGACTGAACTCTACCATGTTATGATCGCTGCTTCTTAAGGGTTCCCTCACTTTAAGATCTTTTATAAAGTCTGGTTCATTGCAAAGCACTACGTCCAGAATAGCCTGCTCCCTTGTGGGGTCGATGACAAGCTGTTACAAAAAGCCATCCTGTAAGCATTCCATGAGTTTCCTTTCTTTGGATCCACTGGCAACATTATTTACCCAGTCCACCTGCATATTGAAGTCTCCCATGATCACTGTGACATTGCCTTTCTGACATGCCTTCTCTATTTCCCGGTACATGTTGCGTCCCTGGTCCTGATCACTGTTAGGAGGTCTGTACACGCATTCCTGATTTATATACTCACTGCTTTCTTTCCCGGCTGCCCCTCAGGTAGCCATCACTTCCCCTGCTGCTTCCGCTCTTTCGGTGAAGAGAGAAAATAAAACCACCGCTTCCCGCTACCGGTAAGTAATTTTAAAACAATCTGTCTCGCCTTAGCTGGAATCTTCCGGGTTCATTTTTACTCAGCCACTGCTCCCACTCAAAAGTGCCTTTCTCTCACTTGTTTCTGAAAGTAAATTTGGACCATTGTGAATAACTTTGTGCACTTTTCCAGAAGAACCCACACCTATTCTATCATTTAGAAGTTTTAACCCATGAGAAATTTGTTACCTGCTCCAATGGCAGTTATAATTCTCTGACCACTTCTACGGATGCAGTGCAAGTCAATTCTAGCAATTATCAATAGATCATATCGAAACAGGATGCCCCCACAACAGGAAGTGCTCTGACACTCAATGCCTGCAAGTTGTGTTTTTTTTTAAAGCCCCTCATGCGTTTGGCAATCTGGCATTACAACTGAAGATATTTTATATACAGTAACCTTACAGTCTCAATTGCCAGTTTCAGTCCATGAAGCAGCCAGTAACATGCATCAGTGATTTGAATTCTAACGACAGCATTGCCCTGGCTGGAGAGATTGAAGACCATGAAACTGTTCTCTGGAGTATCTAAAATGAAACACTTGAAATGAACAAAATTCTTCAAGAGCTCGATAGGACAGATACAGGAAGGATGTGCTCCCTGGCTGGTGTGTCTGGAATGAAATCAGCACCAACTGTGGTATCTTTACCCAGCATCCTCTTTAGCTGCATAAATGTTTAAGATGTATTTGCTGCTCTAATTCCACTCTCTTGATCACTCCCGTTTGTAACTGCTGTAGTGTTGTGGGCCGTGCAAATTGATAACATTTGATTCAATCCATCCCAAAACCCCTCTGTGTCTGTGTCTCACTTTTGTTCACCGAGACCGTCATTCAATCTGACCTCTTTACAAACTCTGCTCTGATATTTCCTCAGAGGGCTCAGAATGAAATGTTCACAGAATTATTACTGTGCAAAAGGAGGCTGTTTGCCTCATCAGCTCTCCAAAGGATCACCTCACCGAATGCTATTCATCTACCTTTACCCCATAAACCTTTCCATTCGTCCTCTTCCAGTAACGGTTCAATTCTATTCTCTTCATTGTACATGGTTCCACCACCCTCTTTGGCAGTGCATTCCTGACCATAAACATTCTCTGCATGAAAACATTTTGTCTCATGTCACATGTGCTTCCTTTGTCAATCCCTTTACATCAGTGCATCCTCATTATTGATTCGTTCATGCATGCGAACAGTTTGTCCTGATCTACTCTCACTAGACCCCTGTTGGAGGTATCTTTACCCTGTATCCCCCGGGATGGTGGATATCATTTCTCCCCGTCACAGGAGACCAGTGCGAGACCATTCAGGTGCTCTCACATTGGGACTGTGTTCAGTACACCATCCAGCCTTACTGTACTCCAGTGAATACACGCTGGGGAGAGGCCATTCACCTGCTCTGAGTGTGGGATGTATTTCACTCAGATATCCAGCTTGATGAAACATCGACGGGTTCACAAGTAACCACAGCGATTGAATTTATTTTGTTTGCTCATGGGATCACAGCATCACTTGCTGGGGCAGCATTTGTCATCCATTCTGACTGCCCAGGAGATGGTTCAGAGTCAACTACATTATTCAGGGTCTGGATTCACATGTCGGCTGGACCAGGTCAGAATTAACAGTTTCACAGGCCCAATGACATGAAAAGTTGATTTCTGGTCTATTGTCGTATTTTGGAAATAATAATGAAAAATATTTGCAGTTGAATTAGAAGTGTAAGACCAAAATGGGTTTTATGAGGAAGTGAGGACTGCAGATGCTGGAGATAAGGGCTGAAAAATGTGTTGCTAAAAAAACGCAGCAGTTCAGGCAGCATCCAATGAGTAGGAGAATCGATGTGTCAGGCACGAGACCTTCTACAGGGCTGTGCTTTTCTAGCACCACACCTTTTGACTCTGATCTCCAGCATCTGCAGTCCTGAAGAAGGGTTCATGCACGAAATGTCGATTCTCCTGCTCCTTGGATGGTGCCTGACCTGCTGCGCTTTTCCAGCGACACATTTTTCAAAATGGGTTTTATTCTGATTGAGCACGTCCTCCTGTTTCTCTCAGTTATTATTGACAACATCATTCCCCTCGCACCAGAACCTGTTCCAGAGAGTGTTACAGAACAGGCAGATTGGTCAGCTGCAGCTGGTCACATGACCAGTACTGGACCCGAAACGTTTACTCTCCACAGATGCTGCCAGATCTGTTGAATTTTTCCAGCAATGTCTGTTTTTGTTTCTGATTTGCAGATGGTTCGTTGTTCAATATTCATCTTGTTTGTTTCAAAGGACTTTATTAATGAATTTGGAGAGTTTTGAAAATTGCAAGTCAGGCCACAAATTAGCCAAGATCTATTGAATGGCAGAGCAGGGTTGAGGGGCTGAATGACCTCCTCATGTTCCAATGAAAGTTGTCCATCTGCGGCTTTTGGTAACATTTCCCCTCGCTTCTCACTTCACATCCATGTCTAACACACCGTTACTGACTGAACAAACCTCCTGTGTTTGAACTAAACCTGCTGCAGATCAGTGGCTCCCTGTCTTGCCACCCGGTATTAACTCTCATCATGGAATGCTGTCTTGTATTACTGCGAGAATGTCCACAAAGGACTCAGCCTGGAGTCTGTATCCCCTGGGATCCACAAACCCCGTTTATTTCCTCCCTCTCTCATTCTGGTTATTGAATTCTCTGTTTCAATTCATTCTCCTGTCATGCTCTTCAACATGTCCATGTGGGTGTACTACAGACAGCTGGAATTTAATGAAGGGAAGTGGGGATTAGGCAGAAACACGAGGAGAGGTGATAGCAAAGACAATTCTCATTGTAACGGCAGAGTTTCTCTGTGACCCAGTGAGTGCGGAGACACCTGAGATTGTGGGGGAGGCAGATTCAATCAGGGATTTGGGAAAGCACTCAGACACTGACCTACCCATCTGATTGTTAACTCAGACAGAAAGACAAAAGAAAGATACACATTTAGATAGCAACTTTGACCTGGGGTAATGAAACATGTTTCAGACCCAACAATTCCAATCTCAAATCTCTGAACCCACAAAAACAAAGCTTCCTCCTTTTGTCAGGTTGTCCGCCAGCCTCCTCTTTTCTTGAGAAAAACATTTTCAGTTGTTCAGCCTTTCCTGGTGATTATAAGCTCTATTTTCCTGTAAGATTTGTGACGAATCCTTTATTATTGTTCTGTTCCTTGTGAGTGATGCCAGCTGACCTGTGCGGGTTTAGGTTGGAGTATTTGTTTTACAAATTCATTCTCACCCTCACATACAGTGTGAAATTGTTGTAAAACAGAAGGAAAGGATTGAGTGAGAACCCCCATAAATACAAAGGCAGCGTGTGTACATGAACTGAATGAACCTGGCATTAGAAAAATGTGACGACAATCACAACTAGTTAGAATCACAGAATCCCGTCGGTGCAGAAAGAGGCTATTCAGTCCATCGAGCCTACAATGACCTGCTCTCCCACCCAACTCCAGAGCCCCACATTTACCATGGCTAACCCAACCCACCGAACCTTCACACTACAGGCCATGTGATCATGGCCAATAGAGCAAATCTGTACATCTGTGGGAGGATCACAGATTGCATCCAAATGCTGGGAATTGTGGATGAAGCCTCACGGATATGTGACTCTGACACAAATGCTCTGCTTTTAAAAATAAAATCTAGGGGAAACTGCAACCGGAAAGATTTCCAATTATCTCTGGAGGAAGAGAAATCAAAACTTGTGCCACTGACCCAGGGGACACAGTTAAAGTTAAAGAGGCCTGGGAAGCATCAGAAATGTAACAGATTGTGAGGAAGGTGGGGGTCAGACAAGAACAAAAAGACAGTCTGTCACACGGGGGAAGGGGGAAGAGATTAAACAGCAGAAATGGTAGTCCCTCAAGGTCAGATGGAATGGAATTAGGGCTGGGAAAAAAACCAGGAAACAAGGTATGCTGCTGTCAAATACTTTGGAAAATCAGATTATAACAACATAGAGGGCAGAGTTCACAGTCTGAAATTGTTGCTCTCATTGGTGAGTACAGAACATTGTAAAGCCTGGGTAGTTCTATTACAGCATCATACACAGGATGGGCCAAGTGGCCGCGAGCTGTGCTGTACGTTTCTGATATTTTTTATCTGACATTTGGACTTCAAGTCTGATGACGTTAATACATTTTCAAATTGGACTGGAGTTTAATATTCTGGAGAAATGACAAATAAATCACAGTTCAAAGCCCTGCATGTTCCAGCATTGAAGTTACATCCATTTCCTGCTGGTGGGACAGGACATACAGGGATGGTGATGGTGGTGTCTGGGACATTGTAAGGAAAGATTCTGACTGTGTAAGGCGGTTGGTTGACAGTCTGTGTTCCAGCTCACCCAATACGATGCTGGCAGGGGGAGAAACTACCTTTGGAGCTCCTCTGCTCACCAGTTCCTTTCCTTTCTGCTTTTATCTTATTTATTTCTCCCTCACTCACCCCCTTGCAGTCTCAGACACAAATGTCTCAACTTTGAATCATGATACCAGGATAACCCTGTACCCCGTGTCTCACTACTTTCTGAATAAGCCTTCCATGGGGAACGTTATCAAACACATTGCTGAAATCAATATACACCACATCCACTGCTCTATCCTCTCAAACATGTTTGTCACATCCTCAAATAATTCAGTAAGATTTGTGAGGCATAACCTGATGCTCACAAAGCCAGGCTGACCATCTCTAATCAATCTATGCTTTTCCAAATAATCATAAATCCTGTCTCTCAGAATCCTCTCCAATAATTTGTCCACAACTGATGTAAGACTGACTCATCAATGATTCCCAGGATTATCTTGATTGCCTTTGTTGAAAAAAGGAATAACGTTTGCAACCTTCCAACCATCTGGTATGACTCCAGTGGATAGTGAGAATGCAAAGATCATTGCCAAAACACAGTAATCCCTTCCCTCGCTTTCCATAATAACCTGAGTTATATCCTTTCTGGCCCAGGGCACTTCTCTACCCCCATGAGTTTTCAATATGTTCAGCACATTCTCCGTCTTAACATGGATTGGTTTGACCATATCAGCCTGTTTCCCATCGTCCTCACAAAGAACAACGTCCCACTCACTCATGAATACTGAAGCAAAGTACTCATTAAGGACCTCCCCGACCTCCTCTGACTCCTGGCACAAGTTTGCTTCACTATTAGGGGTATAAATGTGGAATTATGTCTCAGCACTGAATTAATATAAAGATATTGCAGTGTACAATCACTCGATTACTTTGAATATTGAACTATATTTTAACTAAGAAAAAAAGTTGAATTGATTTGATTATATTTCACTTCATGCTAACATTTATTGTATTTTGAACCAAAATAAGAGTTTCCTTTTTACATATATAAAAGTTAATTAAAATTAATCGCATGTTTACGTACAGAAAATAGAATTAACATCTGCTTGTTCCTTCCTTTTTCGATGACTGTTCATTTTGAATTTGTGGAAGGTGTACATTGTTGAAAGGAAGGGGAATTGTCTTCAGCTGAACATTCACATTGAATGACTGATGTATTTTACAAATCAAAGTACAATAATCATACAGGTTTGTCAATTTGTATTTCAAAGAATTGTCATGAGATTCCTGTTTATTTAAGTCTATCATTCCTTTATTCTATTGTTATTGTAAAATATTGTTTAATTTCCAGTCCATTACACACAGAAACTACCTAATCAATTCCCATTCAAATTACTGCAATAAACAGCTGATTAGTTTTCATTTGAGTAACCACATTAAACACAATATTACAATCCTGCCGGCCTGAGTGAGAACATTATGGAAGGAGCTTGTGGAGCTGTGGCAGTGTCTCTATTGCTAGACGCGAGGGAAGGTTTCAAATCACACCTTCAACAGAAATATATGAAGAGCTGCTCTGAATGTTGATTAGAGAGTACCTGAGCACAGATTGAATTGCTTTTCAATCTAATATTAGATCTGCTTTTGACTATTACATCAATAATCACAAAATCTGATACTTACATGAGTCAGGTTACCAAGAAATATGTGTTGGAAAATTCGTCTTTGCCACCTTGCTTTTACAAAAGACTGACATCTGGCCCTGTTTTCTCTAACTGTAAGAAATCTGAAGAGGATTTTCACTTTTACGAAAAAAGTGGAGCTGTTTCCCATATAAATTAATGTTTCTTCAACCAACGCCTTTTCAGCTTAAGAAAGGTTTCACAATAATGCTTTACTTTCGGATAGTAGGGATACCAGTATCTAATTCTGTCGCTTAGAAGTTCCTGGAGAATATTTGAAAATGTTGCAGAATTCAACGTTCCAAGTAATGAGATTGATCTTTTTTGTTGCAAAGGGGCAAGTCCAAACAATTGAAACACATTAAACATTATTATCTCGTGCTATAAATTGGAAATAAAGTTGATATCTTCTTCAGTAAACTAACAAATGCTCCCGCCTATTACTTGTCAGTCAGCTGATTGGCGACTTCGTAACTAAATGTTGTGATTAATCTAAATATTACTCAGTCCTTTGATCGAAGTGAATTTGTAATTGTTGTTCAGTTTATGAATTGCCAGAAACTTGTTTTTATTTTTCCATTCACCTGTTCACTTTGACCGTAAGGTTGAAATACTTTGAAAATATTGGAGTTTGTTCATTTAAAAATAAGGTTTGCACATCTCTCACATATCTCATTTCTTGTATTATGATTCAAGAATGTTTCCTGGTGGAATTCAAGTAAATTCCAATCATTTGCTCACTTCAAATAAGATCTGTAATACCCAATTATCAATCTGTTGTTTATGTTTCAGCTGGTACATTGACATTGATTAGGTACTCATTCAGAGAGATCAACTGACAATTATAAACTATTTGCAGGATTATTGAATTGAAACAGAGATACAGACGGGAAGAAATTGCTTTTTCATTCAAACGTGTCGGCTGTTCAAGAATTCTATATTGCGTTCCATTGGTTTTCTTGTCGAGAAATCAAATTTATAATTCATGTGAATTTACATGTGTTCTGTATTTGTATCAGATTTAAGAATAAAAAGACGAGAAATTAACATGAAAACTTCAGTGAATAGAAAGCACAGTAAAGTAAATTGACAGATGCAACTTTTAGTATTACCTCTGAATATTCAGACAAATATTTCTAATGTCAAAAGAGCATGGTCAGGCAGCATGCGAGGAGCAGAATCGACGTTTTGGCCATGAGCCCTTCATCAGGAATCCTTTTTGATGGTGGCCGAATGCCCGACAGGCCGATACTCCTGCTCTTTGAACGTGCCTTCCCTTTTCTAATGCTACAGCTTTCCTCACTTTCTACAAATATGTTTAATGAACATGAACTGAAAATGTTAGCATCAGCAGTTGAACAAGACCAAATTAACACATTTTTTGCAATATTTATAGTGAAAACCTGTTTGAGAACATGCAGAAAATTCGATCGAACAACATCTCTTGCCGTTAGAATCCTTGGCCATTCATAATAAAGAATAACCATGCTTTGAATAACGACTGAACTGAAATACCAGAGGACACCGATTGTATTTATTGGAGGGTATGATAACCAGATCCTTACTGTGATATTGGTGATTGATCTCCTAGACAATAAAAATTTACTGTGATTATTCCACTGAACAGTAATTAGATGGTCATGAAGATCTTTGTGTGGCTTTATGTGCAGTGTTTTCTTTGAACATTGATTTCAGTAACATTGAGATATTTTACAAGATTAAAAATTGACACTTAAAGGTAAGTTTTAAATGCAACGTTTAAAAAAATTGTTAGTTTTGGATTGCGAAACACAATTCGAAGTTTATCGAATCCCTACTATGTGGAAACAGGCCATTTAGCCCAACAAGTCTACACTGACATTCCAAAGAATATTCCACTCAGCACCATTCTTCTCGCAGATTACTGGACATTTACCCCTGACTAATGCACATAACCTACACAGCCCTGAACAGAACGTGCAGCTAAGTATGGCCAATCAACCTAACCTGCATATCTTCGGATTGTGGGAGAAAACCAGAACATACAAACTCTACACATGCATGTGTCCGAGGATGGAATCAAACCCAAGTGCATTACACTGTAAGACACGAGTGCTAACCACTGATCCTCTGTTCTCAATGCCAATTCCCATGCAAGAAGTGAAAAAGTGAGAGACATGCAAAATAAAAATCACTAACAAATCATGAATGAGCAATACTTAGAAAATTAATATGATCAAAGGACACAACAATATTCAGGTGAATTTCATTGTTTAACAACAAATTTGGACCGGAAGTGACGTTTGTTTGTTTTACTGATGGAGAAATTGACTTGCTTTTCATCTTTGCAACACTGCAGAAAAGTGGTTTATGTGCCTGAAATGTTTGAAGTAATCTCTTTCCAATAAAAAAAATCAATGCAATTCCATCGACGTATTCATCCTTAAGACTCAAACATTATCAAATACTTTCCAGGAATTTAGAACCAGCAGAATTAGTCACTTTGATTTCTTGGGAACTCAAACAGAATAAACAGCAGATTCTGTGAATTAGTCAGTTAATGCGATTATTCTGCTGAAGACAACATCCCTTCTTTGCAAAATGCTCAACTTCGAAAAATTCAAAATGTATTATCATTGTTTAATGAGACAATACAGAGATGTTAATTCTTTTTCATTTGACTTAACAAAACGCAGGAATGTTACATGATTTTGTTGCATGAAAAATACTTAAATCTTATTGTGATCAGAAATACAACAAATGTTCGCATCGAAGTGAAATATATTTAAATGAATTCAACTATGTTTCCGCGAGTAAAGTAAGAATTCATATTAATAATGATTGAGATTATACACTACAATATATTTAGTTATTAATGTAAAGAGCCGTAATTCCACATTTACGGCAAATACTGGATTGAATAATTATTAGGTATGAGCAACAACTGAATATAAAATTCGATCAATGAATTTAGAAATAATGAGAAATCTCAATTTTGCTACGTGACTGAGGAATATTTGCAAACAAACAGGAATTATTGCAGTGAAAAGTAATTACAGGTCTGTGAATTTAAAGTCTGTGACTATGGAGATCATTCAAATAAGCAAACATTACATAGTCACAATTAATGTTGGATGAGAAGTCCTTGGATCCATTGTGGGAAACTTGACCTGAAAATCAAGTTTCATATTGTAGTGTTGGTACTCAGAAACAATTGGTCAAATTAAAATCTGAATCTCATTTTACTTGTTCAAAAGATTTTCTTAAACAATTGCGCAAGTATTATCATGACAATGAAGTGATAATTTATGTCGCAATATGAGCAATGAAGATGATTCAATATTTCAAAAACACATTGCTGTGATGTTGATTGGATTTTTATTAAAATTGGTAAATTGTGGAATAGAATATCGTAACTAGCTTTATGAATTGAAGAAAAACTGAACCAGTGATTATAGAACAATTTTTTCTTTCATGATTAAAAAATGCAGATAACACAAGAAATATGAATTTCTATCAAATGGTTTCCTCATGGAGACATGTTATTTTAATTTAGAAGATTAATATTATGATCAGAGTTCAGACATTTGTGTCAGAATTTGGAAGAAAGTTAATAGATAATGAAAGTGAGCATGAAAGTGAACAACTGATGCAGTCAATGATATTTGGTACATAAAGGAATTATAAAAAATGTTCATTATTGTACAGTGATGAATAATGTTGGAATAGAAAAGACAAAAAAGAATCAATATGTTCAAAGCAGTTCTTTTCTTACAATTAAATGAAACCAATAATCATTTTGCACAGCACGTGATTTAAAAAAACAATCATTTCATGTGTTATGTAAACTGAAAACTACTTCCATTTTGCAAAAATGGAGTCTTTCCCAAATTCAAAATTTAGGTCTGCTGAATTATACAATAACAATGGTTGTACTTTGAAATATCTCTTGCACACAAATTTAAAATAAGTAAACTTAAAGAATATTAGAATGACAAAACGTTTGTTGTTCGCATGATTGTGTTACAGTCAATATCCGTGATAAAGTAGGAGCATTGTTTTAAGCAACATAAATCATCTTTAACTACTGAACTGAAATAGAAGATATCAATTGCACTTGTTGCATGGAATAGTAAACAAATGTTTACTGTTGTCATTGGTTTCAGGAGCAATAAGGTATTTTACTGAACAATAATCAGAGAGTGATGGAAGTCTTTGTGTTGCTTTATGTGTATTGTTTAGTGTGAACATTGGGTTCGATAAAATTGAGATATTTACATGAATTAGGAACAGATCGATAATTGGGTACGAATGATCCGATTTAAAATCAGACAGTTTTTAATATTTACGAGGATTGCTGAGTGAAACGTTCTTAAACCATCATGCAATTAAAGGGATAAGTAAGAGGTAGGCAAATTGAACTTTCAAATGTGCCCACCCTGATATTTTCACACCATTTAAGTATCATATTCAATATATCTAGATGACTGGAAAGCTAAAAACAAATCTCACACAATTGATAAACTGACCAGTAATTAAAAATTGATAAATAATAGCAAGTGGCATTTGATTATTTTACTGAGAAGTCATTGATCTTTCCTCATAGCACTGGAGCATAAAATTCTGTGTTGTTTTAACTCTAAGATCTACAGAACAAGAGAAAATTAATGACTATCGTGACTTTGTATATTTAAGCTTTATGACTGCAACATTCTCAAATATTTTCTGAGGAATATTGATTGAGTGGAGTTAGATACATTTTGCTATGAGTGACCAGAAGAAAGTATATAGCAGATACTGTCATTATTGGAATGGACGATTATACCTCCAAATAATCTACAGACATTGTGACTGGAAATACAGTAAGTGTCAGCATCGAAGTAAATTACAATCAAATCAATTCAAAAATGTTTCCAAGTTTAAAATAAATGCAATATTCACAATGATTGAGAGATTGGACATTGCAATGTCCTTGCAGTATTTACTGCACATAAGCATAATTCCACATTTGTAGCCCTTACTGGATTACACAAGTATTAGATATAAGATATATTAGCAATAAAGGGATTTAAAATACATATTCGTGAATTTGAGAATAATGAGATATCCCATCTTGATATTAGACTGAGTAATATGTAGAAATGAAGAGTAATATTGTAGGGAAAAGTAATTGGAGCTCTCTGAATTTCAAAGGCTGAGATAATTGTTATATTTCACCTGAGCAAAAATCAGACATTTACAATGAATGTTGGCAGGGATATTCTTGGTCGTTTGGTATGTGCATGGGCCTGAACAAATAGGTATTAATATAGTAGCATTGAAAATCAGAAATAATGATTGATTTTTTTTAAACACCGCATTTTAAAAAGTCGATGTTAAATTACTGTTCAATTATTGTAATTGATAATTGCTTTTAGAATACTAACAGATAAATTGACTCAATATTTTTGAAAGCACTTTTCTCTGATGTTGATTGGATATTCATTAAGATTAGGGAACTGAAAATTAAAGCATAAAACTTCGCTCTATGATGTGAAAAAACTCATTCAGCAGCAATTGAAAAAAAAATGATTTTGTTTAAAAATGCAGGCATTGCAAGATTTATATGCTTCCAATAGTTTTCTTGAAGAGTCATGTCAATTTTATTGATGTAATTTTTATCACAATAAATGTTTTGACATTTATTTCAGAATTAGGAGGAAAAGAATTTGGCCATGGAAGGGACTATTACTGTGAACAAAACATAGAGTCAATGAATTTCATCTGGAAAGGAATTCTCATAATTGTGTGATTATTGTTCACTGACATCTAATATGGGAGGAAAAGGAGAATAGTCAACATTTCCAAGCAATATTTTTCTTATAGTGAAATGAAAATAAAAATCATTTTGGAGGACAATTTGTTTGAAAAAAGGAAACAGTCATTTCATTTGACATTTGAGCTGAAGACTCGTTCCCGTTTCCCCCATTGTTGTCTTTACAATAATTTAAAACTTAGTGTTGGGTAAACAAAAGAATAAATTGATAAAATCAAAATGTTTTCTTGTACACTAAAAAAAAGTAAATGTAAAGCAATTTTATCCTGAAAATTATATCGCTCTGAATGTAATCATTTCACACACAATAAATGTTTATGCTGAATTGAAATGTCATCACAGCTGTAGAAGTGTTTTCCCCCTGACAGGGAATGAGGACTCAGGAGGCAGGCTGAGCTGAGGCATGTGCAGCAATCAGTTAATGAAGGGATCATCCCCCGAGGCCAATCACGGAAGGGAGATCCGTGACACACTGTAACATATACAGTAAAAAGCAGCATTTTATGGACTTTCTGCATCACAATGACCACATGCAATGTGGTTACAGCCCTTCCCTCCTCATCCAAACACCCAATTGAATCACATAATCGCAGATGGGCTTTCTCATGGACATCCCCAGATTCCAATTGGGAACTTTCCATGCGTCTTATTGACATTGATTCCAAAGTTATTCCTGAACTCTCTCGGGCCTCTCAGGATACCTTATCAGTTCGGAAAGTTTGAATTCTGCTAGTCATTATATTTTATTTTATCAAAGCCAATTACTCCTTATATTCTTCACTGTCTTAATTATGTATGTACAAAGAAATAGAAAAGACAGTTAATTTTAGCTTACTTGCTATAAGATTAGTAATATGACTTGTGTTATAAAGTTCGTTATATTGTGTAAAATTATACAGCTACTCCTTCTGTCAGGACTTCATAATTAATGGGCAATCAACATCATACCGTGAAGTTAATTCCTAAAACTAAGTAACTTCAAATCTCAGTCTAAATGCTTTGTTATGATGTTTGTAGTAGGCATTGGTTACATGTATCAAACTTATGTTGCAAATTTCCCCGATTATACTCAAGAATCTGTAATTAGAACCTTTGTTTAATGTTCTGAGTAACTGTAAAATAATAACTATATCTGACAAATGAACTCTTCTGTTGTCATAATAGCTGCTTAGTGAGTTAACTGGGCTGCACTCTGCAGCTGCTGTTTATTCATTTATTGGGACAATTATCCTTTCATTTATGAAGATCAGGATTGGTCATTTGTCTGTATGTCGGCCTGCTCTTGTAAAGAAATGTCTGGAATGTTGTAGTCCTGGCGTTGGACTCGGTCCATTGGTAGTGTGTTTTCTTTTAACTTAAGGCTAGAACAGAATGTTAGTCTAGTTTATCACCCCCTGACACCTTTTAGTTCTCAGGTAGGCTGCCTGTTTTTGAAAGTCAGGCATTTTGTATGAACCAATATGGACCATTCTATTCCAGGTGGGGGCAGCCCAGAACAGCAAATCAACTAAGATTCAAGTATTGAAATAAAAATCACCATTCGTTACCATTGGTATCTGTGAAATGCAATGCGTTTATGTTACTGAGCCTTAACTACACACTTAAAACTAGATACACTGGATTTGGTCAATTCTTAACTATTAGATATAAGCAACAATTAATCTTAAAAACATTTCATAGCGAATTTAGAAATGATTAGAAATCTCATATAGCTGCCTGTCATGTGTAAAAATGAACAGCATTTATTGGAGTGTAAAATAATCAGACCTCTCTTAATATGTCAGGATGAATATTAATCCAATGATTTCAGTGAACATTCAAATGAGAAGGGAACAGATATTACCTGTGAGTGTTGGATAAGGAATCATTAATTAGTTTGAATTTGTGTTATCCTGGAAAAAGAGAACTATTTTTTAAAAATAATGACACTAAGAAATACTGGATTAAATTAAAATGTGAATTTGACGATGTTTGTTACAAAACCTAAACTGTGTGATTTTAGGAATGACAAAGAATTGATAATTAATTTTAGAACTTTGGCAAAGTAAATGATTCAATATGTCTAAATGGATTTGCTCTGATGTTGACTAGATATTTCTTAATCTGTCAGCCGAGAATGCAAATTCTGGCATGATGATATGGAAAGACATTAGACATTCAGTGAACATTGACCAGAAATGGTTTGTCATTCAAAATTCTCAGATCTTCAAAATTTCTATCCTTGGTTTCTCTACTTTTCTTCTGAAGAAATATAATATCTCATAAGAACCAATTCTGCATTGTACTTAATTCATGCAATTTTTCATCTCATCAATTTTAAACATTTGAGTCAGAATTATAAAGAAAGTAAGTCATAAGTGAGATTTATTTTCACAAAAGCATACAGTCAACAGCATTTATCAATGTATTTGTTTCAATGTTGTCTCTGAATAAACAGACAAATACATTTAATGGGGATCTTTTGACAATGTAATGAGCTACAATTAAATTTTTATCATAATTTTTGGCTTAGAAATCTATCAGAAAAAAATCCTATGTTCAGGACTTGCTTCATAAGAAATAAGGTGTCATCATGGTTCTGGGAAAGATATAGTGTGTAAATTATAATAAGGTTTCTCTTACGTATCTTTGGATCTGGTGAGACGGTGATGTTTGCTGTGATTATTCATCCTGAGAACAATAAGGCACGTACAACGCGTATTTCACAGAACAGTAATTTGATGGTCTTGAAGACCATTACGAGTACTTTGATTTCAATAATGTTGAGCTGATTTCCATGATCTGGGAAATATTTTGCAACATTTTACCAAAATTTTGGATTCTAAGCATTCAATGGGTTTCATGCAAACACCCTTCACTTGTCGTCATTATCAAGCGAGGTGTATAACGCTCAGGCACTGGCTGCAAGCCAAGGTGCCAGGAAGTCTGCATAAAACTCTTCAAAGCACAACTCTGGGGCTGGTTGTGACTGGATCTCTCGAACCTTTGTGACCTCTTTGACTGGTCTTTCCACAATTTTCTGGAGCTGATTATTATGTCTAATGTTTGCTTTAGTTTGGCCTTTTTAGCTCCGATTTCTCCAGCTGTAGGAATATTTAGAATGTTCAATTATGTGCGACAGGTCACTTGACGTTACTGGACAGGTAAAATATGATTGGGAGATGCCGGTGTTGGACTGGGGTGTACAAAGTTAAAAATCACACAACACCAGGTTATAGTCCAACAGGTTTAATTGGAAGCACACTAGCTTTCGGAGCGACGCTCCTTCATCAGGTGATCGCTCTGAAAGAGAGTGTTTTTCCAATTAACCCTGTTGGACTATAAACTGGTGTTGTGTGATTTTTAAATTTGTACACCTCAGTCCAACGCCAGCATTTCCAAATCAGATTAACCATGAGTTCGTTGAATGATTGAGCAGACTCCTTGCGCTGAATAGCATACTTCCACTTGGCTTAACATTTCGTCTAACGCCTTATTTTATTCATAAGTTCAGAATTGTGAGGGGATGGGATGAAGTGACATAAAAGGTTTATTGAACAGATCAGACACAGCAGGAACAAGGCTCATAAACTCAGGAAGAAGAAATATGCTGTGCCCTGGGGGCAACAAATGACACTGGGCCCAGCACAGGTGGCTGTGTACAGAAGCTGTGATTGCTGAAGAAAGTTGCTAGATATTATACAGTTGGCAGGTCAGTGATCACGCTGGATGATGGATCGTTGTATGATTCACACACAGCAGAAATTTGTGAAAGAATGAAATGTTTGTTTCATTGGAGACATTTTCTGTGGTTCCAATTCCGATTGACTGTTTGAAATACTGATCAGATTTTTGTGTGAAGTGTTAGGTTAAAATACTCATGACCAACCCCACTGGATAAGCCTGTGCTCCCGATCTGTAGGGTTTTTTTCTTTCTTTCGATGTAAATTCATAGAAAGACAAGATGGAATGTAGGGTGGAAAGAAAAATGGGTTATTTCTCATTTCACCAATTTCATCTACAATTGAATAGAATGGCTGCTCTCACTCTTCATTTCGACTTGAATGTGGTGTCGATTATTTGTGAATCTCCCGTGCAGTGAAGGGCAAGAACAAGATTCTCGATCCAGTGTATACCAGAGTGTGAGCTGCAAATAAAAGCTGCTAGAGCGGTACATAACGTTAGCAACCAGAGTGTGACTCGAACCTGTGAATGTGGAGCACAGCGGTATAATTACCCACCACCATAATCCCTCGGTAGCCTCTGCACATTTTGTAGAGGGGTGACATATGACCACACCATTGTGCTTCTACCTTCACCAGAATTTTAATAACAGCAAATTCCAATAAATAGCGATGCTGGTCAGAATGAATAACTGTCATTGATACATTCTGAGTCAGAACCGAGTCAGAATGAAATAGGACAAGAATTTTCTTTCATATTTACACGTACATTTGACTCATAATTTCTTCCGTCACTTTCTCTCTCACGTGAAGAAGCAGCCATGGAAAGGGAAATAAGGACGATGTTGTCGCTCAATGGCCTTCCTCATTTGGCTGAACCTGAATTGGATTAAATCGCAAGAACCGCTGATTTTTTCATTTCATTTTAATTTTGCTGAAACCTCACAATGTTCATTAATAATCAGAAGTGAATTAGATATATCTCATTGGAACGATTAATGTTGTAGTCAAATTTGCTCTGACTTTATTTCAGCTTAAGGAAAATACTGCTCAGAAAAACACAGGGTTGAAGTGCAAAAGAAAACCCACCAATTTTGTTGCTCGTTGCTTTGGCAAATTTCACAGAGTACTACATGGATCAAACATCATGGTGTTTGTTCTCACATCCTGACCGCATGTGATGAAAGCAGGAAGTCGTTCTCCAAGCAACTGGTCATTTCCTATTCATTATGTAATATCTTCTCTTCACAATAAATAAAAATCCACTCACTTCTATTTACAATGCTTAAGGTGGAATATTATGCCAAATCTTTCAAAATGCAGACTTTTGGAACCGAATCTTATTCAGCTGCACACATTAAAGGAATTTCTTTACATTTAAAGTCAACTAACTTAGACATTGTTTCCCCACAACTTCCGACCGAGTACACCCCATCCCTACACCTTTACCTACCCACACGCTGTGTCTCTCCTTGTGAAATTTATTCCTTGCATGTCAACAAAAGTGCCTTTCCAAATATTTTGAAAACCAGATTCTCGGACTGACAGCGATTCTGTTCTCATCATTTGTTTCTCCTTCAAAGGTTTGATTAAAGGTATTGAACACATGTAGATAGCTACATGTTTACTTGTTTGAAAGATGGAATTTTCCACCTATTTACTCTGACCAAATATTTCATAACCTACAAAAAAAAACATTAAGTCTTCCTTGGTTCAAGGATAACTGTTCTCAGTTTTTCAAGAAGACAAGTGAATAAAATCTCATCTTCAGTACACCCCCATCAGCATCTTCTCTAATGGCTTTACACCCAAGTAAAACCCGTCATTATCAATTAATGGAATCACAGAATCTTACATTGCAGAAAGAGCATTTCAGTCAATCAGGCCGGTATCAACTCTCTGAACAGCATCTCACCTAGACCCACCTCCCCTCCCTCTTTCCATATATTTCACCTGAAGAAGGGGAATCCTTCCCCCCTTATGATTTCAAATAAACCTGTTGGAGTATAATCTGACGTCCTGTGATTTCTGAACTTATTCCCACATTTCCCATGACTAATTCACTTAACTTACTTAATTCACTCCCTGGACACGAGAGGGCAACTTAACTTTGCCAATCAACCCAACCCTCCCTCTGAAAACCATTGCGAATTACTGAGAGAATGTTCCATCATACTGAGTAAATGCTGTATCATTTTTCAATGTTTTTATACCCTAGTAACAGCCTCATCAAAATAAATGAGCCCAAATTCAACGTGTCGAAATGGTACTCTGTCCTTTACAATTTCATTCGTGCTGCGGGAAATGTTTCTGAACTCATATTTGAATGTGTTTACGTTGTTTCTTCATCAGCTTCCTGCTTCTAGTAAACACTTTAATCCGGAACAAGTCTGTCAAATACTTTTCATTCCAACACCGTCACAAGGTGAAGTTTGCAAAAGTCACGTGTTTGGCCGTTCACTGACACACAGCCTTCCTGAGAGCTGCAGTCCTTCCCCACCTTTATTCAGGCAGCACTGTCCTTCCTGTGACATGCCCCATCTAGAATAGAAGGACAGGTATCTATACCCGCACTTGGGAATGGAGCGACAGTTTTAAAATATTTACACTGTCCCCAGCGGAGAATTGAGCCCTATGACAGGCGGGGATACTAACTACTATACTACAGAGAACAAGAGTGTCAAAGGAGGCCCTTCAACCACTTGTGGCCACACTTGTCAAATACAACTGCCTAATGAACTTAATTCCATTTCACAATTCTTACCCCACAGCCTTATATGTCTTAGCATCACAAGCTCACATCTGAATATTTATTCAGGTTGTAAGGGTTTCTGTCGCTCTGAACAATGCAGATAGTATATTCCAAATTCCAACCACCGACTGGCTGATAAAGCTTTTCGCACATCTTCACGACTGCACCACTCCATTCCTCTGATTCTGGGGCTGGGAATTGGGACTATGTGGCAGCAGTAGTTACTGCCTTGTGTGGGGAAACTGGTGAAGTAGCCAATGTTAAACTGTATTACTATTGAAGCATATATTTCAACAACACCTGCACTGTCCCCGGAGTTTTTGATGTTTTGGAGAAATCTACTTATCTCAGCCTTCAGCATATTAATGATGGAATCACCACAGCCACTGGGGGAACTGATATTAAACGGTCAGCCCATTCTGAGTTCCCACGTGTCTGCCACTGTTCGCTTAGCACTGATATTGTGCATTTGGTGCGTTGCCTAACATGTCCACTTATTGCGCACTGTTAGTGTACTTATTGGTGCCGTGCCGTGATCGTGTAGTGGTTAGTACTCTGCGTTGTTGCCGCAGCAACCTCGGTTCGAATCCGAGTCACGGCAGTAATCTGTTCCAGCTCTTGTGAAATGCAAAGGAATCAGTTGTTTGTGTAAGTTATTTTTTTTCCAAGGTGATGATCTTTTCCCTTCAAACTCTGCTCGCTCACATCTCTGTATTTCATATGTCAGAATTCAAATCCATCCGTTCTCAGAGATTTCTCTCCCTCCTACGATCACTAACTGAACTTTTCATCCCACACTCCCATTAAATTAATTTAGAGATGCCGGAGTTGGACTATGGTGTAAAAAAGTTAAAAAACATAATAACAGGTTAGAGTCTAACAGATTTAACTGAGCACTAGTTTTCGGAGCTCTGCCCTTTCACCATGTGGTTGTGGAGTCATTTCCTATTTCATTAAGGCACTGAAGAATCTAACACTGACTCTCACATTGATACCATTCAGTCTGTGCTGCTGCGGTCAATGTTGCGGGTGAACGTGTCCCAACCCCACCATCGGGACCTGCAGATCAGTTAATCCATTTGGTTACCGCTGTTGTGAGGGACATCCTCAGGTAGCAGCTTTTACTGATATGGACTTGCGATTATGGGGGTGTCAGGCTCAGGGAAATGATACAGGACAATATCGAGGAAAAGCGACTTCTTTCAGAAAGATTAGTTTCACGGGTTTTCCGCAATGGCCGAGCGCTATTACCACTGGACTGTTCACTCATATACCAAGTAAATGAACCAGGGACCCGGGTTTGACTCCAACCATGTCAGATGTTAGAATTGGGATACAATACATATCTGGAATTACGAATCTAATACCTCCTATAAATCCATGTCAATTGTTGAAAAAACAAAACCATCGGGTTCACTGACGTCCTTTGAGGAAGGAACCTGCCATTCTTACCTGGTCAGGCCTCGATGTGACTCCAGACTCACTGCAATACGGTTGAGTCTCGACTACCCGCTGTGCAATTAGGGATC
The DNA here is from genome assembly GCF_020745735.1 of Hemiscyllium ocellatum. Lineage (NCBI taxonomy): Eukaryota > Metazoa > Chordata > Chondrichthyes > Orectolobiformes > Hemiscylliidae > Hemiscyllium > Hemiscyllium ocellatum. The sequence continues at coordinate 768,892 of NW_026867520.1, forward strand.
ACAATCAATACTGCCGTGACAGCGACGCCCTCATTCTGTGACAGAATAGGAAAAAAGTTAATTTAGCTCTCGCTAGAGTACTGTGTGCAGTTCTGCAATTCACAGTATAGCAATGATGTGTTGGCACTGGGAACGTTGCAGGAGAGATTCAATGGGATATTGTCTGGGCTGAAGAGTTTCATTGAGGAGGAGAGATTGGACAGACTGGAGTTGTTTGTCGCCGAGCAGAGGAGATTGGAGAAGACATGAATGAGATGTACAAAATAATGACGGGTATGGATAGGATATACTGAAAGAAGCGTTTGTTATTGATGGAGGGATGGAACACTGGGGCCAAGCGATTTCGGGAAAAGGCAGAAATTTTTGAGTAGATGTGCTGAAAGCGTCAGAGAGGTGAAAACCCTTCCAACCTGAAAAAAAAGAGACGTTAATTTGCGATGCCAAAACATAAAAGACTATGGGCTGAACACTGGAAAACATGATTCAGGTTGTTGAGCAGTTGTGTCGGACAAGTGCTTCCGCAACAGGCTGAAGGGCTTCCTTCAATGTTGTTGTCCTCCACAGTATCGTGGTTAGTGTCCCCGCCTGTCACAGGGCTCAATCATCCGCTGGGGGCATCGTAAAGGTTTTAAACCTGTGGGTCTGTTCCCCAGTGAAGGTTATTCATGCCTGGCCTTCCATTCTCGATTTGATATGTGACAGAAAGGATAGTGCTGCCTGAATCAGCGTGGGGAAGGACTGCATCTCCTGGGGAGAGAGAGTGTCAGTGAATGTGCTAACACATAACTTCTGCAAACTGCACATTGTGTTTGTGTTGGAATGAAAACCATTATATAGAGTTGTTCCTGACTGATATGTTTATTTAAAGCAGGAATCTGAGGAAGAAAAACAGAGTAAACCCATTCAGATCTGAGCGCAGAAACATTTCCAGCAGAAGTAGTGAACAGCGTAGAACCGCGTTTGGATGCATTGTGCTCGGTTTGAGGGCGCAGCTAGCTTTCACTAGGCTGAGTTACGAGTGTGTAAATGATACAGATAGTGTTCAATGTGATGGTACATTTGCTCAATGGTTCGCATTGCTGTTACGTCTGTAGGTTAGGTGGATTGGCCATATTAAATTGCGCTGATGTGTCCAGAGAGTGAATTCAGTCAGTTAAGTGAATGAGCCATGGGTAACGCAGTGATAAGGTCAGCAGTCACACGATTCCAGATTTTATTCCAGTGGGTTAGTTTGAAATCACAAGCCAGAGGCTTGTGGGGATAGAGACGGTAACTAGGTCTGGTTGAGATTCTGTTCAGAGTGTCCCTACAGACGCGATTGGCTGAACTGTACTTTCTGTATTGTAGGGAATCTGTGATTCTATCAGAGTGGACACTCCCAGCGCTTACTGGGCTGCTAAGACATTAGAGACGATGCTGGCGGCGTTTACTGGGGATGGGATTTTATTTATTTGTGTGATGGGAAATTTGAAACTGAACCAAGGAAAACCGAATGGAAATTTTGAACAGCAATTGAGGTTTGGATAGAGTAAATAGGTATTAAATTCACTCTTTCAAGTTCGTAATTTTCTGAACGTCAGGCTTTCAAAACCATCGATGTCGAACAAAGAAATAATGGGAGCTGAATTTCTTTCACTCAGAGAATCCGCTTCACCAGGCTGCATGGGATCCTCCTGTTCCTGTATAACAGTCACAAGACATTAAATGACACAGCAACCCCTGGTTACAAGCAGCCAATAAACTGTATCTGATGGAGGTCCATCCCTTCTCAGTTACAGAAACAATGAACTCCAGGTGCCCTCTCAGTGACACCTCATACAGCTGCAGCGACAAATCCTTTTATTTTGAATGATTTTGTTGGCAAAATGTGCTAATATTCCAGAGTTCCACCTTTTCAATTAGCAACAAGCCAATATGGACTGAATGGCCTTCTCCTAACGTTCTGTAAGAGGCCCATGGGGACAGAATTGCTTCGGCCTGTTCCTGAGCAGCAGTCTCAGTGCTCTGTCTCAAGGTTATAAAAGGATTTGAAAACAGGGCACTTAAAATCCAGCGTAGCCTCACAATGGTCAATAAGTATCATACTGTAGGTTAAGGCATCTAGAAACTTGCCCAACCGATGCTTTTTTTATGTAGCTGATCTATTATTTTATAACTGCTTCCTTTCATAAACAGAATGGAACATATATACACCCCTGCAGTGTTCCGTTTATAATATTGTATGCAAGGAAAAATAAATAAAACATTAAAGATTTATGGTCCATCCCTCAGCAACCGTCATCCATTCCATCCAAAACCGGGAAATGTCCCCTTTTATAGTGATATGAAAAGTGATGTATGGAACTGGTTAACTGATCCGATTTGTTCAGTGACTGTGACTAATGCCAATCTCCATAGATTCTAATTGTCCCAGTGGAGGATTTAAATCTTTTAATTATAAATGGGCGCGGTTCAATGCGTTATCCCATAACATGAGCGGCACCATCACCGACAGCACTGACAGGGATCAGCAGATCCAGAGAGAGGGGGAGGAGAGATCAGAATCTGAGAACATTAGACTGGAATGTCCCAACAATGGATCAGAATCTGAGAACATTCGACTGGAATATTTCAACATCAGACAGGAGTTTATCCGATCATTTTTGGTATCTTTCTGCATTTGATTTGTTGAAATTATCATTGCAGATCTATTACGCTCTTCTCTTTATGCAATATTTTTATTATCCCTTCCTGGCTATCGTTGGTGTTCCTGGTAAGTGTCATTGTCCATTTTCTTTATCTATAAACTAGTTATGACTGTATTACTGTTCTTTCATATTTTCTACACTTCTGTCCACTATTATTGTTCCTGTTGAAACTCTGAATCCAGATATTTACTCTACAGACCACTACTAACTACATAAATGAAGGTGTTCAATTACTGCCTCCCTCTGCTCTGGCAATGTTACTCATGGGTCTCGAGGTTGACCTACTCAATTTCAGCGGAGAACCGCAATGTATTGTATCTTTGCCTTTGTTATTTAAATATTAAGAGCATGGAGGTCACTGTCTACTGTTCTGGTTACAAACTCCACTTCCTTCCAGTGTTTCCATCCCATGCCTGGCCAATATCTGCGGCTGAAGCAGATGAGTCACAACTGTGGAAGATCCCTTTGATCATGAGCTGAATCCTGACACCATGCCCTGACCATTTCTAGCTTGAAATACTTACCACTCCGCGATGTATCTCACTGGCTTATTCCATCTCCTGTTTGAACCTTGAGTTATAAAATACAGTCTTAATGAAGTTAATAATCTGCTGCTGATGCTCCCAGCTTCAAACCTGCCCAATAAAATCTGATTCGAACTCACACCAATCTCCCATCCATCTGTCATTCATGTTCACACGGATGTATATTGCTATTTTTATGGCAATGCCTTTATTTTAACATTCTCAAACACTTTACCTTATCTCTACACTCTGATGAACACGCACACACGCAGAGAGAGCAAATCTTCCCATTATAGGCAGTAATCTGAATCGAGTATAGTTAGCATATGATAGTAAAGTTTGCAATGCTCTCCATGCTGGGAAGATAATGCAGTTTACTGAGCAACACACTAGCATGGTCTTCACAGCTCTCCATGCTGGGCTGGCATCTTGTCCCAGTTTGTGTTGTTTGTGGTGTTCTGTGAAGCAGATTCAGAATTTGCTGTAACAAACCATTTCAGATGATCTGACAATGCCTTTATTCAATGTTCTCATTCTTGTAATTTTACTCTCGAAGATCTCACTTCTCCAGTTAGTCCCACTGCTCTGTCTTTTTCCCCATATTTCCACAACCTCCTTCCAGTTAATTAACTGTCTGTTTCTGTCTGTAATGTGAATCTCTCTGTCCCTCTGTATCTTTCCCTGGCCTTGGTTTTGGCTATATTTTGTATCGATAGCTGGCAATGTGTAGCTCAGAAACAGTGAAATGGTGTGTGTCCGGCTGTTTTTCACTTCCCGGTATGTCCCATGTGATGGTCCATGGATAGGCGTGTTTCAGAAGTTATGAGACACATCCTTGTAACTTGGACTGTACCTGTGTTTGCCAACTCAGCTGGCCTTGTGATCAGTAACACGGGGAAGCCTATTGACTAAAGGACCAGGCATCTAAATTGTCTGACAATGCTGTCACATTTTATTTTAAAAAAAGGTTATTTTCTCTTTTTTTTAACAAGAGATCTTAAAGTCCAAACTGCCGACTGTAAAAGGCTAAAGTAACTAACTTTTAGGGTTTTAGCGTTTTTAATAAATAGTAGTAACAATGGCCAGCTCGCATAGTCCAGGCTTTCTAGTTTTTTCTTTATAGCTGTAAGTCATTAGGTGCGTGTGTCCCAGAAGGGTTGGAAGTTTTAGTAAATTATCCCTAACTGCTATTCTCTCTGAAGCTTCACTTGATGCTGTTTCCTCCTGGATTGGAGAACTGCATGTCTGAATGCTCTTTGTTACCATGGGGTGTGTTTAGGTGATGTTAGTATATTGGAACAGTTCATTTGTAGACGGTATTGTATCCATTATTCGGTTAAGGTTTCCAATAGTTAAGTTATTCTAAATTCCTCTTCATTTTGTATGGATTTTCATTACAGTGTTTAAATATATTTTGTTTTAATTAATGGTGAGTGGTTTGGGTAGTATCATCACATCTGGAAATCCCACGTCGCATCCAACTTTAAAATAAGAAAATGCTTATTCAAGCTACCTTCTTGAAATAATTTGAGGCAGTCTGGTTGGTCTAACTGTGGACTCTTGTCTGGTTCTAAATCGATAATACCAAATTGGGTTTGAATTACAATCCCTACAATGTGCAAACAGGCCATTTGACCCAACAAGTCCACACCGACCCTCCGAGGAGTCACCTACCCAGAACCATTCCTCTGCCCAATTATGACATATTTACCCCAACAAGGCATCTCACCCACACATCCCTGAAAACTACAAACAATTCACCTGATGCGCACATCTTTAGATTGTGGGAGTAAACCAGAGCATCCAGAATGCTCTCATGCAGACACTGGAGAATATGCAACGGAGACCATTGGGTTCAAAGGTCGCGTATGGTATTGTTCCAGATGTTGAATTCGGTTGGTTTAAAACGTGTTTTGTGTATAAAGATTCTTTCAGTCACTGAGAGTTCTCTGGGTGTGGAAGAAGTGAAGTTGGGTGTTATACAAAAGGTAACGAAGGCAAAGCTTTAGGAATTGGCAGACAAGCTGGAGTTGGGGTTGTGTTTGTCTGTGAGAAAATGAGAGATAATTACAGCTATAGCTCGGCAATTACATTTGGTGGAACCACCATCAGACTCTTTGGAAATGGCTCGAATTCAATTTGAAATGAGGCGCCTTGAACATGAGAAGGAATTGAAACCAGTTAAATTAAAATGAGAAGTAGAAATAAAAGAAAAGGAAATGAAGAAGAAAGAGAGAAAGAGAGAGAAGAAAACCAGAGAGTTTCAACTTCAAAAGTTAGTAATTAGAGAGGAAAGTTGACATAGAAGGTGGAGATGAAGGCAGACGGTAGGTTGAATGAGGAAGATAGTAAGGATGAGCAATCCTTTAGTAGCCAAAGGCCTGATGGGGTTTTGTTTAAATACGCTCAGGCATTGTCTAAATTTGATGAGAAGGATGGGGAAGCCTTTTTAATTTCATTTGAGAAAGTGGCTAAACAAATGCAGTGTTCAGTTAACATGTGGATTTAGTTGATCCACCCAGAGCTGGTAGGTATTTGCATCCCTATCGGAGGACGTATCTGGCCACTATGAGGAGGTGAAGAACGCCATCTGAAGGGCATATGAACTTGGGCCAGAAGCTACAGACAGCGTTTCTGGAATCTAAAAAAAAAGCTCCCTCGTTAAACGTACATTGAGTTTGAACAAATCAAACAAAGTAATTTTGAAAGGTTATAGAATGGCATTAAAACCAGAGGAAAGCTAAGGCACTCTTAGAGAGATTCTTATTTTGGAGAAGTTCAACAATTTACTTCCTGCAGTCGTGAGAACTCGTGTGGAAGAGCAGAGAGAAACAATGGCAAGATTAGAATCTGAAATGGCTAATGATGATGATTGCGTTCAGAAATCAAAGTTTGGTTTCTGGGAGAGATGGAGAAGAATGTGCGAGATCTTCTTAATACATATCCCTGTGAGAGTAAGGTTTACTGGCATAGGCCAGGAGTAGCAGGTGAAGGGTTTTCAGCATTAAGAGGTACAGAAGTATGTAATTATTTTATTCTAAGACATAAGGAGCTATGTTATTCAGAAGAACTATTAGAGAGACGAGGAGTGCTCCATTATGTAACGTGTGGTTGGAGTGTCCAGTGCAAACATCAACAGGTTTATTCCACAATGGGGAAGGAAGCCTTGAGCTTGGTGTTGGCGTTACAACATTTCAGCATTTAAATTGCGAAGAACATTCATGAGACAAATCTTTATCACTGATCGTGACCCCTTAAAACTTTTGGAGACGTTCAGGTGAAACAATACCAGTCTGTTTCGATTGAGCTTATTATTGCTGCCATTCAATTTGAAATTATACAGTTGACAGAGCGAGAAAACTAAGTTTTGACACATTCTGGGGACGTGGATGAAGAAAGACAAAGGCATTCTGTGGCAGGAGTAAAATGACTGAAATCGAATCTCGTTGTGAACATTTATATGCTCAGAGTCAATATTATACGTGTGTGTGTGTGTGTGTGTGTGTGTGTGTGTGTGTGTGTGTGTGTGTGTGTGTGTGTGTGTGTGTGTGTGTGTGTGTGCATTGCAACCATAGAATCACAGAGTCATAGAGATGTACAGCATGGAAGCAGACACTTCAGTCCACCCACTCCATGCCACCAGATTTCCCAACCCAATCTCCTCCCACCTGCCAGCACCCAGCCCATATCCCTCCAAACCCTTCTTATTCATTTCCCCATCCATATGCCTCTTAGATGTTGCAATTGCATCAGCCTCCACCAAATCCTCTGGCAGCTCAATCCATGCACGTATCACCCTCTGCGTGAAAAAGGTTGCCCTTTAGGTCTCTTTGATATCTTCCCCCTCTCACCCTAAACCTATGCCCTCTAGTTCTGCACTCCCCGACCCCAGGGAAAGATTTTGCTTATTTATCCTATCCATGACCCTCATAATTTAGTGAACATTTATAAGGTCATCCCTCAGCCTCCGACGCTCCAGGGAAAATAGCTCCAGCCTGTTCAGCCTCTCCCTATAGCTCAAATCCTCTAGTCCTTGTAAATCTTTTCTAAACCTTTTCAAGTTTCACGACATCTTTCCGAAAGGAAGGAGACCAGAATTGCCCGCAATATTCCAACAGTGGCCTAATGAATGTCCTGTCCAGCTGCAACATGACATCCCAACTCCTGTACTCAATACTATGACCAATAAGGGAAAGCATACCAAACACCTTCTTCACTATCCTTTCTATCTGCTACTAATAGAAGAGATTAGGAGATCTAACATGAATCCATCTTTGTATATGGATAGATCATTTTACTAAAGGTGGAGTTGTGAGGATCCTATCACTATAAAAAGGTTATTTTCTCTTGTTTTTTTTAAGAGAGGTTTTAAAGACAGAGGTGCGGAACTGCTATCTGAAAACAGTTTACGTAAATAACTGAGGAGGCCTTTAGGTTTTATTAAAACGGTGATAACAATGGAAGGGCAGTGGCCAGCTCTCCCGGACCAGGGTTTCTCTTTTTTTTTTGCTGCAGCATTCAGAAGCTGTTGGAGATCCCATCAGGGTTCGAAGTTTCAATAAATGATCCCCAGCTGCTTTTCTCTCTGAGATGGTTGTTGATGTTGATTTTTCCTGGATCAAAAAACTGCATGTAAGAATCTGTATCTGAATTTATCTTTGTGCCAAGCAGTGTATACAAAGAAGGTACGGTATCTATTGTTTGTGTAACTGTTCCAACATATAAGCTCTCCCAAAATTTTCTTTGATTGTATTTTAACTAAAGAATTTGAATAGATTATATTTGGCTTAATGTTGAGTGCTTTGACCAGTCACAACATATCTGGAAAACGCACTTCACATCTCTCTTTCAAATAAGGAAAGGTTTGGGTCTCAGCGGCCTTCTTAAAGTATTTTGTGGGGATCTGGTCTGGTCCACAATATTTGTAGCCGAGGGGTTTCTGACTGACTCCTGTTGCTGAAACGTAAGTGGAGGTGCTGGGGATGGTTTGTTGGGGCTTGTGCTGTGAGCTGCCTCAGACATTCAGTGAGACTGGAGGATTTGGTTACCCAACTTTGGATGGAGCATGGGGACTATGGTAACAGCATCTGGGTGTGTAACATGAACACCAAATGGAACAGAGGCTGCAGACAGGGGAAGCTCTGAAACCACGGAGTGAGTGTGTGTTGGGAAAGGGATCTGCTGTATCCACTCCAGGTTTTCCAGGAACAGCTTCACAAGTTACACTTAACCCGGGAGCAGAGTATGAGGGGATCTGGACTGAACACGGATCTGGTCACAGAGCGGTGTCACCTTCTTCAACATGACCTGCAGCTTCACACCAGGGGGAAGACGGTGCTGCCGATGGCTATTAGGGTCACAGTTTCATTTAGCTTCTGTGATCCGAAACTTTCCAGGCCGGAGTCGGTGACAGTTCCGCCTTCTCCCAGTATCTCAACATCAATGTCACCATTCGGTGATGGAGGATGTATATGGTGGATGAGATCAATACATTCCCTCTCCCTCAGCGGGAAGCTGCCAGGTGTATCCTTATTTTCCCAGTATAGTGAGATTCCCGAAGGTGTACATGGTATCTGCAGAGTAGCCATTAAATGGGGAGAGGTAGAGGAACTGAAGGAGCTCGCACTCTATTAATGTTACAGTGTGTCCATGTACACTATATTATGTTGGTGAATACCCCTGTCCTGAAAGCAGCCATTGTTCCTTCATTCAGAAGCAGGCAGCCATTCCCATCGTCTACGGGTCTCCATATAGAAAGGAATAATTGTATCTTGGATAAAGGCCTTCCCCTTACTACACGTTTCAAAACACCATCCCCACCACCAACCAACCACATCAAAAGTATTCCATGTGTACAGAGAGCAATGGGGTCACTCGGATTGTCAATGAGCAGACCATCAGGGATGGAGCAAAGTCTTCCATGTCTGAACGGGTCTCCGTGAACCCCCCAGTACACAGTATCACGAAGTCCTGTAATCCCTCTCCATTTCAGTAAGATACTGCATTCCATTATTCCTGTAAATGAAATTACAGGTTATATTATGTTGTATTGCACCTGCCAGATTATCATCCATTGTCTTTAACTTTCTGTATCTATTTGCAGACACTCCACCCTCTCTTGATAATTTAATCTCTTGCTTATCCAAGCGACATCACCAAACTCAGTATCTGGATATCTGTTCCAACCTCCTGATCATTGATGTAGATTGTAAATAGTTGAGGTACACGCACTGGTAACTGTGTGACTCCACTGGTGACGTTCTGACAAACTGATTAAGACTGACTTATCCAGAGAGCCTGCTTCCTGTTTGATAGACAGTCCTCCCTCTATACTGTGTAACACAGTCGAAAGGCTGAGTATGGACGAGGAGCATCAGTCAGGAATCCAACCCCTCAAACCTGCTCCGCCATTGAATACAATCATGGCTGATGTTATCGCGGCCTCTGTTCCACTTTCCTGATAACTCTCCATCCTAAGACACCTTATTTGCAGGAATCAGTTGAGGGAACTATCTCTGAGCTCCTTCCAATATAACAATACACTTTCTTCATTGAGTACAAAAATTCTTTACACACTACTCCAATGTGATCTCACTAAGATCCTGTACAGAGGCAGCAAAAACATTACCAGGCTGCTGAAAGGTTCCCATCCACTTTAGAGCAGTCTCAGCTCTCTAGGGTAATACACAGCATTGTTTAAAATCATTATCCTTCTCTACTCCACATGCATAACGGGAGATCTAGAGAAAATCTCACAATAATGCTTGAGAAGAGCATGAATAACATGGCGAGATGACCTCTAACATTAATTTTATTTAGAATCTGACCATTGGGGAGGTGCCAGAGTGCTGGAGAACGATTAATACGATCCCACTTTACAGTAATCACGATTTGGAAATGCTGGTGTTGGACTGGGGTGTCCAAAGTTAAAAATCACACAACACCAGGTTATAGTTCAATAGGTTTAATTGGAAGCACACTAGCTTTCGGAGAGCCGCAACTTCATCAGGTGATTGTGGAGGACAAAATTGTAAGGCACAGAATTTATAGCAAAAAATTACAGTATGATGTAACTGAAGCTACACATTGAAAATTACCTTGATTGTCTGTTGAGACTTTCATCTATTCGAATACCATGATAGTTTCGCTTCTTCCGTGTGTAAATCAAAAAACCATATTTTAAAAGTTGCATTCTCAGGTTAACTGTAACAATTGGGTTAGTTACACAATATGTCGAAGGTGTTAGCGCCCTGTGTTCTCTGTCTATGCCATGCTTTTAGATCGATTCTAACCTAAATAGTCAAATAACAGAGTTTTACTGTATTCCTGCAGTTTTTGAGCAAAGTACAATGTAACATTGCAAGTACAAATTCACCCCACAAAATATTTGTGTGCATGTGGGTCTTTGTCTGTCTGTGTGTGGTGTTTTTGTCTTGGTTGGGGGTTGTGAGTGTGAGAGGGAGTGTATATGTGTGTGTAGTGATGTAGGGTGTTTTAAGTCTGTGAGGGGGTGCATATGTGAGTGTGTGTGTGTGTCTGGGGTGTGGGTTTGCGAGTGTCTGTGAGAGACAAGGTATACGTGCCTGCATGAGTGTAGAGTGATCTAAGTCTCTGAGAGCATCCATGTGTGAGTATGGGAGTGTGTGTGTCTGTAAGGTTGTGTGCGAGTGTCAGTGTGCGTGTCTGTGCATATATGTGTCCATGTGTATGTGTGTGTACAGGAGTGACTCTGTGTGTGTGTGTGCTTGCGTAGGTGTGTCTGTGCGTGTATATAGTGCAATGGCGGTCACCTGTAGTATGACATGAACCCAAGGGCCCTGTTGAGGCCCTCCCTATGGGTACTGCTCTTAGCTATCAGCCCCTGTTTGGCCACTTCTCGCTATTGCCTGTCCCGAAGTCTGCCTTGGAGGATGGTCACCCGAAGGTCCGAGGTCGAATGTCCTGTACCACAGAAGTGTCCCCAACTGGGAGACAACACTTCTCTCTGTTGATTGTAGTGTGGTGCCCATTCATCCTTTGCCGTAGCCTTTGCTCGGTTTCCCCAATGTACCATGCCTCTGGGAGCCCTTGCTTGCAACGCATAAGATAGACAATGTTGGCTGAGTCACATGAGTACCTGCCACGTACATAGTGGGACGTGTCCTCACATGTAATGGTGATAACCATGTCCACACTCTGACACGTCTTGCAGCGCCTACCATGACAGGGTTGTATGAAGTTGTCCTGAGAGCCGGGCAGTTTGCTACGAACAATGGTCTGTTTGAGGTTTGGCAGTTGTTTAAAGGAAAGTAGTGGAGGTGTGGGGAAGGTCTTGGAGAGGTGCTCAATCTCATTGATAATGTGTTGCAGGTCACGAAGGACATGGCATAGTTTTTCAGCTCCTGGAAAGTACCCAACAACGAAGGGTACCCTGTCGGTTGCCCCAGCAAGGTACCACAATGACTTCCTTAGGAGATAGACATGTGCTGCAACCGACAGGGTACCCTTCGTTGTTCAGTACTTCCCAGGAGCTGAAAAACTGCACCATGTACTTGGTGACCTGCAACTCAATATCAATGAGGATGAGCACCCCGTCAAGACCTTCCCATACCTCCACTGCTTGCCTTTAAACAACCGCCAAACCTCAAACAGATCATTGTTCAGAGCTCATTGCCCGGCTCTCAGGACAACTCCATACAACCCTGTCAAGGTACGCGCTGCAAGATGTGTCAGAGTGCGGAGATGGATACCACCATTACACATGGGGATACCTCCCACTATGTACGTGGCAGGTTCTCATGTGACTCAGCCAACGTTGTGTATCATATACGTAGCAGGCAAGTATGCCCTGAATCATGGTATATTGGGGAAACCGAACAAAGGCCACGGAAATGGATGAATTGGCACCGCACAACAATCAACAGACAGGAGTGTTGCCTCGCAGTTGGGGAACACTTCAGTGGTCCAGGACATTTGACCTCGGACCTTCAGGTGACCATCCTCCAAGCTGAACTTCGGGACAGGCAACATGGAAAAGTGGCCGAGCAGAGGCTGATAGTTAAGTTCCATATCCATAACGAGGGCCTCAACCGGCACCTTAGGTTCATGTCACACTATAGGTGACGACCATTGCACTATATACACATCTACACACAGACACGTCTACACACACACACACACACACACTACACAAACACAGAGCCACTCCTATACACATATATACACACGGAAGGCACACACACACACACACACACATACACACTCTTACAGACACAGACCCTCCCACACTCACTCATGCATCCTCTCAGAGACATAGGCCACTCTACACTCATGCGCACACATACACCCTCTCTTTCACAGACACACACAACCCCCCAGCCCAGACACACACACACACACACACGCACACTCTCCCACACTCACACCTACACCCCTCACAGACTTAAGGCACTCTACACTCACTACACACATATACACTCTCTCTCACACTCACAACCTCCAACCCAGACAGACACACAAGCAGACTGACACAAAGATCCACAAGCACACCTATATTTTGTGGGGTGAATTTGTAATTGCAGAGTACATTATACTTTGCTCAAAAACTGCATGAATTAATGTAAAAGTCTGTTATCTCACTTTTTAGATTAGAATCATCTAAACATCATGGCATAGACAGAGCGCTAACACCTTCGACATATTGTCTAGCTAACACCAATTGTTACATTTAACCTGAGGAAGCAACTTTTTTTTTACAAAAAGTTGTTTTTGATTTGCACACGAAAGAAGTGAAACTATCATGGTATTCGAACAGATGAAAGACTCAATACATGGTCAAGGTAATTTTCAATGTATAATTTCAGTTAGATCACACTGTAAATTTTTGCTATAAATTCTGTGCCTTACGATTGTGTCCTCCACAATCACTGATGAAGGAGCGACGCTCCGAAAGCTAGTGTGCTTCCAGTTAAACCTGTTGGATTATAACCTGGTGTTGTCTGATTTATAACTTCACAGTGTGGTTGGTAGAGATAGACCAGGGAAGAATAGTTGAACGAGTATTGATTCACAGTTAAGGAAACTACTGGAGAAAACACGGAAGGATAAAATTGAACTCCAATCAGAGTAGCAAGATCGGATCAGGGATAATCATCATGATTTTATCAGAAGGAAGGCAAATCTAATGAATTTGATTGAATTGGTTTGAGGAGGTCACTTATTTAGTTTTGCAGCAAGGCCTTTGACAAAGCCCCATATGGGAAACTTTAAAATAAAGTAAAATCTCATGGAATCAAGGATAACGTGACAAGTTACAACGAAAAGTTTCTTAGTGTCAGGGGTCAGAGGGTGGTGGGATAATACTGTTTGTGTGACTGGAGACCAATGTCCCTTGGTGTACCACAGGGATAAGTGCTGTGTCCCTTATTATTTGTGGTTTTCATAAATGGTGCAGATGTGAATGAAGGGGTTGGGTGAAAGGGGTGGGGATTGTGATAAGCAAGTTTGTGTTTGCCTGGTTGATTGGCAATGAGGGGAAAGGTCTTATGTTACAGAAAGATACAGATGGAATGTAACCCTGATAAATATGAGGTGATGCACAGTGGAAGAAGGAACCAGACAGGGGAATAATCAATGAATTGCAGCACATTGGGAAGCTCAGTTCGTTCTTCTCCACATATCACTGAATGGGACTGAGCAGGGTAATGGACTAGCTAAGAACTGGACCTTGGGTGTAGCGTTAATCAATTGGGGTGTAAATTATAAGAAATATGCACAGCATTGGTTAGGTCAAGATGGAGTACTGTATGTAGCTCTGGAAGCCACTTAAAAGGAAGGGTATGGTTGTACTGGATGGTATGCAGAGGAGATGCATCAGGATGTTCCCTGGGATGGAGCATATCGCTATGGAGAGAAACTGGATAAGCTCGGGTTGTTTATATTGGAGCAGAGAAGGCTGAGGGGGATGTGATTCAGAAGGCAACGATTATGAGAAGCATGGACGTGGGTGGATAAACAGCAGCTGTTCCTTTTAGTCAGAGAGTTGAGAACAAGCGAGAACACTTTTAAAGTGAAGGGTTTGAGAATTAGAGAGAATTTGAGGTTTGTTCTTCGCCCAGAAGCTGTTAGGGTCTGGAATTCACTTCCTGAGAGCGGAGGTATTACAGGTAGCCTCACAACCATCAAAAAGTACTTGGGCGAGCACTTGGAAGTGTCATAACATTCCCTGCTATGGGCCTGTTGTTTCAAAGTGGGACTAATATAGGTTGTGCTGTATTTCTGTTGGTCTATGCTCCTGTGAGTATATGGTGTGGAAGGTAAATTATTGAGGAGCAAAAGGCAGGAATTGATGGGTTTCTGAAGAGTATATTCACAAAGTTTATAAGAGTGAACTGTAATAGCTCGTCAAATCATGTCAATGTGAGAAGTATGAGAAAACAAGTGCAGCTTCCTTGCAATCTGAAACCAGAGAATGGAGAATGGGTAACGGAAATGGCAGAACAATGAAACAGCTACTTCAGTTTTGTCTTCACAGAATTTTCAAACAATACGAGGAAAACCAAGTCGGGTGTGGCAAAAAGGTTCGAGTACATGGAGCATAGAACATAGCAAATAAAAGATTTAGGAGAAATTATTGGGTCTGAAAATAATGGTCACAGACAACGGTAACACGGATTTATGAAATGGGGATTATGTTTGAGGAACGGTCTAGCAGACAAGTACTTGGATTTTCAGGAAAGTTTTGGTAAAGCTAGTTTGCAAAATAAAATCTGAGTGGATTGGGGCGAATATATGACCATGTTTCCAGAATGGGACAGCTGGCAGGAAGCAGTAAATAGAAATAAATAGGCTCGTCAAACAACAGCCTGATATTGTCTGTAAGATGTGATTCTGTGAGTATGACTATATCCCAGACACCCCATCACCTTCCCGGATATCTCCTGTCTCACCAGCAGAACAGACAGAGAACAGCCAGGGAATTCCTAGAGGCATGGCACTCATCCACAGACACAATCAATGAGCACATCGACCAGGACCCAATATACCAGCCACTGCAGCGGACAGCTGGATCTGACAACCGGAAGCAGCAGAGACAAACCACTACAAATGCCGGAGGAAACATCACAGAAGCGCTTCACAGGAGGCTCCCAAGCACTGACGATGTCACCTAGAAAGGGGATGAAACATCTGCAACACAAATTCCCAGCTCGGCGAACAGAACCACAACAACAGGCACCCGAGCTATAAATCTTCTCACAAACTTTGAATTAGTAATTATTAGTAGTTATTAGAATTAGTAACAGATACAGCAGAAGTGATGGCGGAGTGGGATACAATTGGAAGGGAATTGCTCTGGGAGTCCTCAACAGTGACTCCGTATCCCATGAAGTCTCGTGGTGTTAGTTTACACATGGGAAAGAAAACCTCCTGCTGATTACCATGTACCAGTCTCTCTTAACTGATGTATCAGTACTCCTCCATGCTGAACAACACTTGGAGGAAGCTCTGAGCGTGGCAAGGACACAAAGTTGTACTCTGGGTGGGGGGTTTGAATGTCCACCACCACGTGTGGCTCAGCTGCAGCATTACAGATCGAACTGGTCGGGTTCTAAAGAACATAACTGCTAGACTGGGTCTGCCGCAGTTGGTGAAGGAACTAACGAGACATATTTGATTTCATTCGTACTAATCTGCCAGTTGCAGAAGTATCTCTCCATGACAGTATCTGTAAGAGTGACCATCGCATAGTCATTATGGAGACAAATTCACACCTTCACATTGAGAATAGCCTCCATCATATTGGGTGGCACTATCACTGTACTAAATGGGACAGACTTCGAACAGATCTAGCAGTTCAATCCTGAGTTTTCATATGGTGTTGTGAGTCATCAATAGCAGCAGAATTGGACTTCCGCACAACCTCATGGTCTGGCATATCCCCCTTGCAACAATTACTCTCAAGCCAGAGAATAGACCCTGATTCAATGGAGTGTGCAGGAGCAGCACCAGCCATCCCTGAAAATGAGGGGACAGCCTGACGAAACCACCAAACAGGACAACATGTGGGCCAAGCAGCATAATTAGTATGTAAGAGACAGAGCTATGTGATCCCAAAAGCAACGGATCTGATCTAAGTTCTGCAGTTCTTCCACATCTCGTGGAGAAATGGTAAGGACAATTAAACAAGTCATTGGAGAAGGAGATTCCACAAATATCTCTATCATTAATGATGTAATATCCTAGCTCATCATTGCAAAAGATAAGGTTGATGCATACTCAACAATCTTCAGTAAGATATGCTGAGCGCATGATCCATCTTGGCCTCCTTCAGTGGTCCTCAGTAATTCAGTTACCAGTCATCAGCAATTCCATTTAATCCATGCAATATCCAGAAACGGTTGTAGACACTGGATACTTCAAAGGGTACATACCCTGACTACATTCTGGCAATAGCACTGAAAACATGTGCTCTAGAACTTGCCACTTCCCTAGCCAAGCAGTTCCCATACAGTTACAACAACGACATTTACCTGATTGTATGGAAAAGTACCCAAGTATCTGCTATACATAAAGAGCAGAAAAAATCCAATCCGGCCAATTACCAACCCATCAGTCTACTATCTATCATGGAAGGTGTTAGTGCTTTTAAGCAGCACCTGCTCAGCAATACCCTGGTCAATGACGCCAGTTTGGACTCTACCAGAGCCGCTCAGCTTCTGACCTCATTCCCTCAAACATGGAAAAAAGCGCTGAATTCCAGAGGTGGGGTGAGAGTGACAGGGCTTTAAATCAAAGCTGCCTTCGACCAAGTGTGGCATCAAGTGACCTTAGCAAAACTGGAATCAATGGGTATCCGGGTTAAACTCCCCGCTCGTTAGAATCATACTTGACATGTAGGAAGATGGTCATGGCTGATGAAGGTCAGTCAACTCAGCTCCAGGACAAGTCTGTGGGAATCTCTAGAGCAGCGGCTTAGGCCGAAGCATCGTCAGGTCTGCTTCATCAATGGCTTGCCTCTATTATAATGTCAGAAGTGGGGATGTTCGCCAATGATTGCTCAAGTTCAGCAACATTTGTGGCTCCTCAGAACTGAAGTAATCCATGTCCAAATGAGACAAGATCTGGACAGTATCCAGGCTGACAAGTGGCAAGTAATGTTCAGGCCACACAAATGCCAGACCGTGACCATCACCAATAAAATACAATCTAATCACTGCCCCATGGCATTCAATGGTGCTACCATCACTGAATCCCCCAGTGTCAAAATCCTGGGGGATAATCATTGCTCAGAAACTCACTGGACTCGCCACATAAACACAGTAACTACAAGGGCAGGTCAGAAGCTAGGAAAACTGCGGCGAGTAACTCACATCCTGACTTCCAAAAGCCTGTCCATTATCTACAATGCATAAGTCAGAAGTGTGATAGAGTACTCCCTATTTTCCTGGATGATTGCAGACCCAACAACACCCAAGAAGCTTGATACCATTCTGGACATAACAGCCAGTTTGAGTGTCGTTTCATCCACAATACTCCACCATCAACGCTCAGCAGCAGCAGTGTTTTACAATCTGCACTGAAATGGTCCACCAAAGATCCTCAGACACCCTCTTCCCAACTCACGACCACGTCTATCCAAAAGGACAAGGGCAGCAGATGTATGGGATAACCACCATCTTCAAGTTCCCCTCCAAGCCATTCACCATCCTGATTTGGAAATATATCACCTTCCCTTCACTGCAACTGGGTCAGAATCCTGGGATTCCCTCCCAAATGGCATTGTGGGACAGGTGGACTGCAGCAATTCAACAAAGCAGCTCACCACTACCTGCTCAAGGGCGACTAGGGACGGGCAATAAATGCCGGCCCAGCCAGTGACACCCAGATCCACGAAATAAATAAATCAGAAAAATAAAATGAACACAGGAAGGTTGCTGAGGTATCGCAGGGATCGGTGAGGGTTCACCAGTATGAGAGTTTCACCAGGAGAGAGACAGCCTGTGGCCAGGTAAGAGTGTAAAAGTAGATTGCGGGGAGTGGAAGGTGCGAGGAAACAATGTCTAATTTGGACGACTTTAGATGTAAAGATAGCTCAGAAACATATGCAGCTGATTAAGATTCAGCAAAAACTCAGAGTTTTGAAACACTTCCGTTAATATTCCACATGAAGCATTATAAATGGAACTGAGCAGATGTTGTATATTGTCAAGGAAAGATATTCCATAATGAATAGGAAGTGATCCGTCTCTTGGAGTTCGATTTCCTGCTTTAATCCCATGACTTAAATATGGGAGAAAAATCGCCATGATGTTGGGTTCATTTGATGCCACTAAAATCTGCCAAAGTAGCTGAGCATCAAAACTGGCATCTTGTTTTGTAGTTTAACCTTCTGTTTTTCTCACCAGTATTTTCTTTAAGCTGAAATAAATTCGGTGCAAAATTGAATACAATATTAAAAGTCCCAATGTTATAAATCCATTTCACTTCCGATCATTGCAATGAGCATTTCCGGGAATTTTACCCAGTTCAGGTTCAGCCATATGAGGAAGACCATCGGGCTAAAACATCACCTTCACTTCTCTCTCCATATATACTTCTTCATGTGAGAGAGAAACTATCTGAAGAAATTATGCATCAAGACTAAATGTGCGTGTGAATGTGACGGGAATTTCATGTTTGCTGGTTCATTCTGAGACAGTTCCGACACGGAATGAATCAAGGACAGGTATTCATCCCAAGGACGAGGTCAATTCCTTGGATTTTGCTGGTATTATTATTCCGTTGAAAGCAGAAACATAATGGTGTGCATTCGATTCATCTCAGGGAATTTCTTATCCCCTAGCTGCACCATATGTAATCCTGATGTGGTCAAATGTGAGCCCCTTTGCAATGGGCTGAAGTGGCCCAGAGGTGAAGGCGATGGGTTGGTCTTACATTGTGCGTGTGTGAATTTGAATCCTACTCTGGCTGTTACTTCTATCAAACGAAGCTGCGGATTCCCTTTGCGCCTCGCATCTTTAGTATACATTGGATGGAGAATCTTGCTCTTGCCCTTCATTGCACCGCAGATTTGTGATAAATCGAAACCTCATCCAGGTCGAAATAAAGCAAGGTTATTCTGTTGTAAGTTAAATTGGGATAATGAAATGGGGTGCAACATTTCTTTCCTCCTTTCATTCCCTCTTGACTTTCTCTAAATTTACTTCGCCTGAAAGAGAAACAAATAAGTAGAGATCGAGAGCAATAGATTATCCAGTGGGATTGTGAATGAGTATTTTGGTGTAACACTCCATACAAAGGTCTGGTCAATATTTCAAATAATCAATTGTAATTGGAACAGCAGAAGACTTCTCCAATGAAACAAACCTTTCACTCTTTCACAAACTATTGCTGTGTGAATCACACCGCGAACTATCATCCAGCATGTTCACCAAGTTGCCAACAACATTAGATCCATCAATTCTCTTCAGCAATCACAGCTTCTGCACCTACCCATCTGTGGTGTGCCACGGCACATTTCTTGTTCACGAGCTTATGAGCCTAGTTCCTGACCCATCTGATCAGTTTGAGAAATCTTTTCTATCACTTCATCCCATCCCCTCAGAATTCTAAACTTATCAATAAAATAATGCGTTCGACCAAATTATATAGGATTCGAAGTCGGCCATTCAGTCCATCGATTCTGCTCCACCATTCAACGAACTCATGGCTGATCTGATAATACTCAACTCCATTCTCCTGCATTACCTCGACAAGGCTTCATCGTCTTTCTGATAAATATCTGCCTGGCACAGTTAGAAAAACAACTCAGCCTCAACAGCAGTTTCGATAAGGAGTTCCACCGATTCACTGGCCCCTGAGCAAAGAAATTACTCCTAATTTCTGAATTAAATTGGCAATAACTAATTCTGAGTTCATGTCCTATGATGCTCCTCATACCAGAGGGTAAACCACCTGCCCATATCTACGCTGTCCAGATCCCATGAATATTGAACGTTTATAAATGTTATTATGTGATTATAGAGCTCCCCTCCACGTCCTCTGTTTCAAGGAGAATAATCGCAGCCTAACCAATCATTCCACGAAGCTCCATATTCTCCAGTGTTGACAACATGTTCGTAAATCCCTGCTGTCCCCTGCAGCGTCCTTACATATTATTACGGCAGGTGGAGACATTTCTGTGAGGCAACGGTTGAAATTTCAAGCACAGAAGGGCAGTGGAACATGAAATCAGACAGTGACTGGAATCAGATTGGTCCACACAAGGACGAAATACAGTAACGATAAATCTGACAAATGAGAATCTGATCATACCGTATTGACATTCAATGGCTTTACTGTCACCTAATTCCCCTTTGTAATCGTCCACGGAGCTAGTATTTAGGTAAGACGAATTGAGACTGGCTATATAAAAATTTTGACAGCAAAAACATGCCCGTTAGTAGACAGTTTTTGATTATAAACTCAACTCATTGCTCCATGAATCCTACATGGTTTGCAAGGCACAAATGAGATCTGGGATAGAACTCTGTCCATTTGCTTCGATGGGTGTAACTTCAATAATATTTAAGGAACTGGACACCATCCACGACAATGCAGTCACTTGATTGTACCCTATTCAATACCTGAATATTTATTCACTACACCGCTGAGGCACAATTGCAGCAGTGTGCACCAAATACACGATGCACTGGAGTAAGTCATCCGGGCATTTTTGACAGAACCTTCAAAACTCAACAGCTGTACTGACTATAAGGACATGGTTGGAAGATGCAACGAAACACCACCATTTTCAAGTTCCCCTCCAAGGCCCATAGCACCCTGACTTGGAAATGAATCAGTGATAAACTCATTGAGTGGTGAAGCAGTCTTGCTGGGCAAAGTTTCATACTTCAGCACCCCCCCCCCCATCTTTCATCTTAAATTTAGTAAATGTTGATTTATGCAGTGACCAGACTTGGGCTCAGTCCTTCAGCTATTCCCTAAAATGGTGATTGCTAAAGTTCTACTATCATTCACAGCCTCTGGCCAACAATAGATAATATCCAAAAATCCTCTCAATAAACTGATTCCCCTCAAGATGAGAGTGGTGCTGGAGAAACACAGCAGGTCTGGCATCAGCTGAGGAAAAATCAATGTTTCAGGCAAAAGGCCTTCATCAGGAATGAGACTGGGAGGATATGGGATGGAGAGATAAATGGGAGGGGTTTGGATCTGGGGAGAAGGTAGCTGAGGGTGCATTAGTTGGATGGAGGAGGGGGAGAAGGGGATATGTCAGTTCGGAGGGTGGAGCGGATAGGTGGGAATGAAGATACACAGGTGGGACAGGTCAGGAGGATGGTGCTGAGCTGGAAGGTAAGAACTGTAGTAAGATGATGGAGTGGGCTTGAGGAAATTGAGGAAGTCCACATTGATGCCATGGGGTTGAAGCGTCCGGAGGAAGAAGATGAGGCGCTCATCCTCCAGGCGTCAGGTGGCAAGGGCGTGGTGATGGAGGTGGGCCAGGATCTGCATGTCCTCGGGAGAGTGGGATGGGGAGTTGAAATCTTTGACCATGAGGCAGTGGAGTTGATTCTTGCTGATGTGCTGGATATCTTCTCTGAAGTGCTCTATCAGAAGACATCCGATCTCCCCAATTTAGAGGAGACGCCTCTGGAGCAGCAGATACAACAAATGACATGTGTGGAACTGCAGGTCAACCTTTGATGGATGTGGAAGGCTCCATTGGAGCCTTGGGCAGAGGTGAAGGGGTAATGTGGCGCAGATTTTGCATTTCCTGCGGTGGCAGAGGAAGATGCCGTGAGGGAATTGACGCCCATTGGAGGGTGTGGACTTGATTAGGGAGTCACGGAGGGAAAGGTCTCTGATGAAAGCGGATAGGTTTGGGGAGGGAAGTATATCCCTGGTGGTGGGGTCAATTTAGAAGTGGCAAAAATGTCGGCGGATGATGTGATTTATGCAGAGGTGGGTGGAATGGAAGATGAGGACCTTCCTCTCTCCATGCTCTGCCGTTGTTGTATTTGGAGGTGTTGGGTTCATGGATAGAGGTGCGGGACATGGATGAGATACGTTAGAGGGCATCTTCAACCACTTGGGAAGTGAAGTTCCGGTCTAAAAGAAGGAGGTCATCTGGTGTGTTCTGTGTTGGAACTGGCCCTCTGCGAGCAGATGCGGCACAGGCAGAGGAGTTGGGAACACAGGATAGCATTTGTGCAGGAGGTGGGGTGGGAGGAGGTGTAATCCAGATAGTCAGTGAGTTTGTAAAAAAATACCAGTAACACTGACCTCCAGCAATATTTTCCCTCCCCAGCTCTATCCACTTTCCGCAAAAACCGTTCCCTCCATGACTACCTAGTCGATCCATGACCTCCAATGACCAACCCTGCCCTCCCAGCACCTTCCTCTGCCAACGCAGGAATTGCAAAACCTGCGCCCACCCCCCCCCCCCACCGCCTCCGCTCAATGCCCCAAAGAAACCTTCCACATTCATCAAAGTTTCACCTGCGCTTACACGCATGTCATTTATTGCATCTATTGCTCCCAATGGGGCCACTGGCCACTTTCTCGTAGAGTGCTTCAGACAACATCTTCATGACATCGGCAACAATCATCCCCCACGCCCCGTGACTGAACACTTCAACTCCCCCCGCCACTCTCCAGAGGACATGCTGGTCCTGGGCCTCCTCCACCGCCACTCTATCATCACCCGACGTCTGGAGAAAAAACGTCTCATCTTCTACCTAATGACACTTCATCCCCATGACATCAATGTAGATTTCACCAGTTTCCCCATTTCCCCTGTCCTCCCCAACCTTGCCCTAATAACAACCTTCCAGCTTGGCACCATCCTACTGACCTGACCCACCTGTCTATCTTCCTCCCCCCTTATCTACTCCACCATCTTTTCTGATCTAACATTCTTATCCCCACCTCCATCCACCTATTGCACTCTCAGCTGAATTCTTCCAAGCCCCACCCCTTCCGTTTATCTCTCCAACCTCGAGGCTCCGAGCCTTAATCCTGATGAAGACCTTTTGCCCAAAACGTCAATTTTTTCCTGCAACTCGAATGCTGCCTGACTTGCTGTGGTTCTTAAGCACCACTCTAAAATTGACTGATCACCAGCATCAACAGTGCGCACTTCTGTCCAATTGCTTCCCCTATCCACAGATCTTCTGCGATCATGAATGTCCACTCCCAGATCTCTTTGTCTGTCTACGTCACACAGAATACTCTGTTAATGTTTCTTCTCCCCATTTCGTTACCACTCATTGATCTGGATTCAATTCCATTCAGCATTTTATCTTTCCACCTGATTGATACATCACTGTAGTCTCTGATATTTTTCATCCTAGTCAACTTCAAGACCATTTGTTACATCATCAGCAAACCTCTAACTCATGGCAATTACAACTATGTCTAAATCATTGGTCTACATCAGAAAACAGCGAACTCCGCTGGAAACACGCATCAAGACATGGTTCATTGCTGTTTTGGATTAACAACTTCAATAACAGCAGAATAGAACTCCTGCTGTGATTTGTAAAATTGCTGCTGACTCTCTCCGTTGGTCTCCTGAGTGATCACTTCTCACATATGGGAGTCGTGAATGACCGGTGCGCATTGTGACTGAGTAAGTGAGTTTACATCTCAGCGGGTAATTGAATCCCTTCCTGCATTCACCCCATGGCCCTGACTTGTTGGCGCTGTGGATATCCTTGTGTCTATTAAGTTTGACAATCAGTTGAATTCGAGTCCACACAGGCACTATCCCCATTTTCCCCGTTGTTCATCTATTTTAATTCTTCCTTATTCTCCCATGGAATGTTGTCATCACTGGTCTGAAGAGCATTTGTTGTTCATTCTTCATTCACCTTGAACTGAGTCAGAGGGCATTCATGGGTGAATCACGTTGTTGTGGGTCTGGATCACATATTGACAGGACTCGTTATGGTTGGCACATTTCCCTTTCGAAGGGACATGAAAGAATGAGTGTTCAGTGAACTAAAGCTACTGTCGCTGTTCCTGAGATTGGGTTTATTTTTCAGATTTTATTCATCGAATTTAAATAACAGCAGCTGCCACGTTCCAGTCACCAAAGATGACTAGCCCAATATATCGCTGCTGCACTGACAACTCCCTGCAATATTTCTCAATTCAAAGAATGACTTTGTCAATTCAGATTATCCCAGAGAGAATACGACGCATTTCTGTGTTGGAACGGAAGCAATGTACGCTGTATTAAAGTGTTTACTGGAGCAAGAGACTCATGTGGAGATGATGTGAGCAAAAGTAGTTCTTACAGTCAAAGTAACAAAATACCGCTGTGTTAAGGAAAATCTCTGAGAATGCTTTCGATTCACCAGCCTCTCACTGAAAGCTCCAGCACGCTCCCTCTGAGCCAGTCCTCAGTGGAGGTTAATGGAGGATCTGGGAAAATTTCACGAAGTATGGTCAGTCGGAGCAAAAGTAAGGAAGTCGTTCGTTTCTGCAGTGTTTCACAATACTACCTTTCCCGTGAGCAGTCGAACAGACTAAATGATTGGGCCACAGACTGCGACGGAAAGCTCCGCTAAAAAGTAATCGTTTAAAACCGGTGTAGGCAGCACAACGTTATTGGGGTACACCGCGTGGAAACAGATACTTCGGTGTATCTCATCCATGCTCACCACATAACCAAAATTAAACAAGTCCCGTTCCACAGCATTTGGCCTCCATCCCTCTAAACCCATCCTATCCAGAAACTGATCCGATTACCATTGCAATTTTCTGAGTGCAATAGCCTCCTCCACTTCCTCTGGTAGCTCATTCCATACACGCACAACCTTGTGTGTGGGAAATGTGCCTCAGGTGCTTTGTCAATTTCAGACCACTCACCTTAAACCTATGCTCTCGAGTTTCCAACTCACCCCAGCTTTGGTAAAACACGTAAATACTCAGTTCATAGCCCTTCCATAAAATCATGTCGCAGCCGTTAGACTGCCGGGAAAGTTGTCCCAGCCTATTCCACCTCACTCTACAGTCCAAACATTGACGACATCCTCATCTATATTTTGTCACCAATTTCATGTCTTTTTTTTACTTTTTCAAGATGTCAATTACCCAGGACAACAACGAGCTATTGGAAACAGAAAGGTGAAACGCAGAATGGCTTCAACTTTCAGTGCTGGATGCCACAGAGCCGCAGCAGGTCCCGCTGAGACTTGTTTCTGTAGTGTCGTGGTCATCGCATTCGCCTTACACGCGAAAGGTCCCCAGCCCGAAACTGGGCAGGAACTGCTTTGTTCTTCAACTGCTGCCTTTTACACGGACAAGAACGGAGCTTTCTTGCTTGCTCTCCCATCTGCAAACCTGCCTTCGAATTTGCTTGAACAAATCTGCTCCAAAATGACATCGCATCCTTTTGGTTTTCTTTAAATCACTGACGAGCAGGAAAATGTAAACGGGAGGGCGAGTGGGCAAGTGAGGCAGTTGCAGCGCTGGTGAAACTCCTTCTTTGTGAGTCACTCAGCAACAAGAGCCGTGAAGGTGACTCAGGCGTGAGAGCTCTTCACATCGAGAACAAAAAGCACTCAAGTGCAGTTAGCACCTCTTCCGGAGTGGGGGTGGGGTGAGTAGTAACTTCTGTTAATATGTTCAGAAACTGCCTTTTAAATTGAGGTGAACAGAAACTGCATTTCTAATAAGCACCATGGAATCTAGCAAAATTTATTGAGTCGCTTCTCGTCGATTCCCACACAGGTTTCCAACTCAGTTGGTATCCATGTGGCTCATGTCCAGGTGTGAACATCTCTGCAGCAAATTGCGCGGTTCAGGTAAAAGGCAAGGAAAGTGGCATCTCGGAGTGGCCCCGAGGTCAGAGCATCCTCACAATGTGATCTGTCATTCTCGTATTGTAATGCTACCTCCGGTTTTGGGATGGAGAACATTCTTTGGGACTCTTTTCCTGCAAAACAGACACAGTGACTGAAACTATAGTGCACGGTATGATGTGAAACACGGCCTGCTCAGCTTTGTGCATTTTCCCTGTATTCCGGTGTGTTTCGTGTTCCGTGTAAACGTGAAAGTTGTCCTGTTTCGAGCAATGGGTGAAATCATTTAGCAAAGCAAGAATCAAAATTGAAGTAATGTCAAGCAGCTCATGGTTATTTGACCAAATCATAAACGAACGTATATTCTCATGCGGTCACAGATACATTTGTAGCTGAAAAGAGTCTGAGAAGATAGACTCAGCTTGCCATTGATTTTTGTCTGGATTGATGGGCTTTCATTATCTGCCGCGAAATTGACATTGTAGCCGGGCACATCCCAGCAGCTGTGCGAGTCGGAGAGGGACCATGGAACACTTTGCATGTGACTTTCCATCTGTTGTTATGCAGGAGCACAATTCGAAATGCAAGAAAATAGGGAGCCCGGCTCTGTGGTAGTGTGGCCGAGCGGTTTAAGGTGCTGAATCCAGGTTCCAGTTCCGAAAGGAGCGTGAGTTCTAACCCCACATCTGACATTTCAGCTAATCAACTCCACCGCTGCAGCTTGCTAAAATGCTGCTTCGATCCCCGCTGCATTGATGTCCAAAACAAAAGTAAAATTGGTTAGCTTCCTGGGGAATTAATTGTGGTGTGGGAACGTGCTGAATGTTGCAAATTTTCTCTGCTGTCATGATGGTGTTCGCCTCCCGCGCAGAAAATCGGAAACAGCTCGACTCTTGCTTTATATTCCAAGCATGTTGAGATTTTACTGGAACCGAATGGAGACTGTTATTTCATCGCTGTTGTGAAACAAAGTCCTGCGGTGAGTCGATTCATCGTTATTTGGCTTTTGGCGAATGGAAAAATCGTTCCAATGAATATGTTATGGAATTTCTCCCATTTCCTTCATTTCCGTCCTGGAGACATCGGAAGGGAAAGGTAATCTAATCGAGACTGTGATTGATGAAATTCACTTTTTTATGGCCCATACTTATTATATTCTTTCTTTCTCTCTT
This sequence comes from Hemiscyllium ocellatum, assembly GCF_020745735.1. Lineage (NCBI taxonomy): Eukaryota > Metazoa > Chordata > Chondrichthyes > Orectolobiformes > Hemiscylliidae > Hemiscyllium > Hemiscyllium ocellatum. Next base: position 796,065 of record NW_026867520.1, read on the forward strand.
TTCAGCATTGTCTGGGAAGCGGTGGTGCACTAAGGCTGCAGTATGTTTGAAAGAGTAGTTTGGAATTGCCCTGTTGTTAGTTGTGAGATTACTTTATGCCTCTTGACCTCGGACTGTCTCACATTTAGCATTCATGCTTCGCTGTGTCTGAACATGCATTAGGTATGCCCGTTTTGTTTGCGTTCCGTGTTAAATGCTTTCTGTTTGCGATTCGCTCAATACAATACAAGTTAACAGGGATTCTGAGGTTACTTCCAGCAGCAAAAATCCTCAACTGAGGATCTGGGAAAATTTCACGAAGTATGGTCACTCTGAGCAAAAGTAAGGAAGTCGTTCGTTTCTACAGTGTTTCACAATACTACCTTTCCCGTGAGCATTCGAACAGTTTAAATGATTGTGCTACAGACTTCGACGGCAAACTCCGCTCAAAAGTAATTCTTTATAACCGGTGTAAGCACACAAGGTTATTGGGGTACACCACGTGGAAACAGATACTTTGGTGTATCTCATCCATGCTCACCACATAACCAAACTTAAACAAGTCCCGTTCCACAGCATTTGGCCTCAATCCCTCTAAACCCATCCTATCCAGAAAGTCATCAGATTGCCATTGCAATTTTCTGAGTGCAATAGCCTCCTCCACTCCCTCTGGTAGCTCATTCCATACACCCATAACCTTGTGTGCGGGAAATGTGCCTCAGGTCCTTTGTCAATTTCAGATCACTCACCTTAAACTTATGCTCTCGAGTTTTCAACTCACCCCAGCTTGGGTAAAACACGTAAATACTCAGTTCACAACCCTTCCATAAAATCGTGTCGCAGCCGTTACGCTGCTAGGAAAGTTGTCCCAGCCTATTCCACCTCACCCTACAGTCCAACATTGATGACATCCTTGTCTATATTTTGTCACCAATTTCACTTGTCTTTTTTTCAAACGTTTTCAAGATGTCAATTACCCTGGACAACAACGAGCTATTGGAAACAGAAAGGTGAAACATAGAATGGCTTCAACTTTCAGTGCTGGATGCCACATAGCCACAGGAGGGCGGCGGAGGCTTGTTTCTGTAGTGTAGTGGTTATCACGTTCACCTTAGACGCAAAAGGTCCCCAGTTCGGAACTGGGCCAAAACTGCTTTGTTCTTCAACTGCAGCCTTTTACATGGACTTCCTTGCTTGCTTTCCCATCTGCAAACCTGCCTTCAAAATTGCTCGAACAAATCTGCTCTCTTTGTGAAATGTGATGCAATTCCATTAAATTAGTTTGCAAAGCATTGTAAAGTTTTTCTCCAACCTGGGTCTGATCATATGCCATTGTGTTTGAGAGTGTAGTTACCACGTTTTGAATCTTCCACAAAAAGCAGTACCGCATTTGCATTCCTTGCGCAGGCGGGCCGGTTCAAAGACAGGGAAGAAGCTGATGCGCTGGTGTCACAGTACACCACTGATTCCTGAACTAGTCTGTCTGTCAAATGTACCCCAAAGTCGTCTCTGAAAGGGCTTATTTGCAAGCTGTTTGTCGTTATTCAACGTGCGAGAATTGGCACCAGAGGTCCTGAATCATGTTTTGGATCAGTTCGCACGTGATAGTGACTCATTCAATCAGCAACAGCAATGAAAGAAATTACACTCAGAGGAACCTCTGGACATGTGCTTTCATAATGTCGCTAGTATTAAGGTGCTTCCCGAGTTCTAAGCCATGTTGGAATTGAAACGGAGGAATGGACAGAGAGGCTACAAAATGACATCGCATCCTTTTGGTTTTCTTTAAATCACTGACGAGCAGGAAAATGTAAACGGGAGGGCGAGTGGGCAAGTGAGGCAGTTGCAGCTCTGGTGAAACTCCTTCTTTGTGAGTCACTCAGCAACAAGAGCCGTGAAGGTGACTCAGGCGTGAGAGCTCTTCACATCGAGAACAAAAAGCACTCAAGTGCAGTTAGCACCTCTTCCGGAGTGGGGGTGGGGTGAGTAGTAACTTCTGTTAATATGTTCAGAAACTGCCTTTTAAATTGAGGTGAACAGAAACTGCATTTCTAATAAGCACCATGGAATCTAGCAAAATTTATTGAGTCACTTCGCGTCGATTCCCACACAGGTTTCCAGCTCAGTTGGTATCCATGTGGCTCATGTCCAGGTGTGAACATCTCTGCAGCAAATTGCGCGGTTCAGGTAAAAGGCAAGGAAAGTGGCATCTCGGAGTGGCCCCGAGGTCAGAGCATCCTCACAATGTGATCTGTCATTCTCGTATTGTAATGCTACCTCCGGTTTTGGGATGGAGAACATTCTTTGGGACTCTTTTCCTGCAAAACAGACACAGTGACTGAAACTATAGTGCACGGTATGATGTGAAACACGGCCTGCTCAGCTTTGTGCATTTTCCCTGTATTCCGGTGTGTTTCGTGTTCCGTGTAAACGTGAAAGTTGTCCTGTTTCGAGCAATGGGTGAAATCATTTAGCAAAGTAAGAATCAAAATTGAAGTAATGTCAAGCAGCTCATGGTTATTTGACCAAATCATAACCAAACATATATTCTCACGCAGTCACAGATGCATTTGTAGCTGAAAAGAGTCTGAGAAGATAGACTCAGCTTACCATTGATTTTTTGTCTGGATTGATGGACTCCTTCCTTGTGATCTATTCAACAACAAGAAACATGAAGGTGACTCAGGCAGAGACCTCTTCCCATCGAGAACAAAGAGCACTCAAGTACAGTTAGCATCTCTTTGACATCTTCTGGGCTGGGGTGGGGTTATCAACTTTTGACTTATGTTAATATTCTCAAAAACTGAAAATTGTCCTATTTCGAGCAAATGTCGAAATCATTTACCAAAGCAACATTCCAAATATCAGTAATGTCATGCAGCTCATGGTTTCTTTGTCGAATCATAACCGAATATACATTCTCTCATACAGTCATTACATTTGTGGCTTTCGCGATTCTCAGAAGTTTGATTTAGTTTTCCAATTATTTTTGTCTGGATTGAAAGTTTGTTGTGAAATTGATATTGTAGTCGGGCATATCCCTGCAGCTGTGCCAGCAGGAGAGGGATCGCAGAACTGTTTCCCTGTGACATTGCTTCTAATGTTTCACAGGAGTACCATGGAAGGTGTAAGACAATGTGCTGCAGCTGTGGCTGGTTTCGTGGCCGAGTGGCCGAAGGTGCCGGTTTCCCATTCTAAGCTGGCGTGTGCACAGATCCGACTGCTGCCCTTTGTGGGTGTGTTGCCTGTTTTACTGCAGTGTGTTAAATTCTGCTGTGTTTAAACTCCAACACAACCATGTGGCTTTGCTTTTGGAAATGTACCTCTGATTTGGGAGAGTGTACACTCTCCATCCTGTCAATGTCCATGCTATAATGATCACGTTTGCGTCCCACATGAAATGTCCCGGTCTCAAACGGTTCCACTGCTGCATCATGTTCCGGCCAAGTAGTGTTGTTCACTGAAACCTAGTGGAGATTGGTATTTCATCGCTGTTGCGAAACAAAATCCTGCAGTGACTTTACTTTTCCTTATTTGGTGTTCCGGCAAATGGGAAAATAATTTCTATAAATTGTGATGTCGTATGGTCTTAACTTTCTTTTATTTCCTTCACTTCTGCCCGGGAGACGTGGGCTGCAGGCACTGCCGCATTGTTGATCGGATGGGCAAACTCATCTAATCGAGACTGTGTTTGGGAATCTTCACGTTTCATGGCCCATTCATGTTCTGTTCTTTCTTTTCCCTCATTTTGGAGTGTTTGGGAAGGTGGCGGTGCACTAAGTTTCCAATACATTTTGGGAGTGCAGTTTGGAATTGCCCTGAAGGATCTAGGAGCGTTTATGGCTGATTGTCCTAGGACTGTCCCCAGAAGAGCATTCATGCTTCAATTTCACTGAAAATGCATTGTAAACAAACTCCCATTTCGCAGCATTTGGCCTCTATCCCTCTAAACCCTCCCTATTCAAAAACCCAACCAGTTGCGTTTGAAATCTTCAAAGTGTACTAGCCTCCTCCACTTCCTCTGGTATCTGATTCCATACAAGCACAACCTTCTGCTTGGGAAAGCTGCCTCAAGTCCCTTTTATATTTTATCCATCTCACCTTAAACCTATGCTCTCCAGTATTCAACTCGGCCCATATTGTGGAAAACAAAAACTTAAATATTCTGTTGACAAACTTTCCTTAAGGTCATTCTCGACGATGAAGGGAAAGTTGTCCAAGTATGTTCAGACTCGCCCAACATTCAAAACTATGCACCGTTGACAACATCCTTGTCTATATTTTTTCAGTAATTTCACGTGATTTTCTTAATTTTTCAATGATGCCAATTACACTGGAAATAAGCAGCTCCTGGAAACGGAAAGGTGAAACGTTGAACTGCTGTAAATTTCAGTGCTGGCCTCTTCTGAACACCAGCTGCTCGTGGCGTTGTTTCCTGTCGTGTTGTGACTGTTGGAGTCACCTCAGATACGAAAGCTTCCCTCTTCAAATTCAGGCAAGAATAGCCTTATTCCCATATGACAGCCTATCAGACTGACATGAGCAGAGCTTTGTAACTTGCTGTTCACGTCAGCAAACCCGCCTTTGAATTTGATCGCCCATACATGCTCGAATGGTGAAAAGGAATGCAATCCCGTTTCATTACTGTGTGAAACATTGTTACGTTTTTCTCCAACCAGGTTCTGAATAAGCACATACGTGTACAGCATTGATGGCCATTCTGTTTTACAGAGGAGTTACCGTGCTCTGATCCTTCCACGCAAAGCAGTACCGCACCAGATAAAAAGGAACCATCACAAACTGGATGATACCCAGGCCCATCGAGGTGACTGCCTGAGTTACATCGCTCTGGCTCTGGTACTGGGATAATACTAGCCCATGGCTTGACAGAAACTGGAAATTAAATACAGCGCTTCAGGCTGTTCAGTCCAACTGTATACCATTAAGGTACAGTGTGCATAGCATTCTCTACATATAACCACTTCATCAAATCCTTCCTGTCAATCTATCCAAAAACTTAATTTTTGATCTCATCTTCCATTTCTGCAGCTAATGTGTACATCTTATTTTCGCCTTCCTGTTGTGGTTCTGTTCGCCGACCTGGGAATTTGTGTTGCAAACGTTTCGTCCCCTGTCTAGGTGACGACCTCAGTGCTTGGGAGCCTCCTGTGAAACGCTTCTGTGATGTTTCCTCCGGCATATATATTGGCTTATCTCTGTCACTTCCCATTGTCAGTTCCAGCTGTCTGTTCCAGTGGACGGTATGTTGGGTCCAGGTCGACGTGCTTATTGATTGAATCGGTGGGTGCTTCCATGAACACCAACTAGCCACGAAATGACATGACCAGCTATCCTTAGTAGCCACACACACAGTTGACAAGCAACATGAGTTCGACTGGGGCAACACTACTATTATAGGTCAAGCCAAACAGAGAACAGTCAGGGAATTCCTAGAGGCATGACACTCATCCACAGATTTCTGCAGTCAGTTCACTGGAACATTCACACTCTTGTGTGTGTGTGTGTGTGTGTGTGTGTGTGTGTGTGTGTGTGTGTGTGTGTGTGTGTGTGTGTGTGTGTGTGTGTGTGTTGGTGCTTTACCACACACCATGATGTTTGAAGCCTTTACTCACTGACATTCGAGATAAATATGTTCTCCTTATGTCTAAATGAATTTAGTGACTCTGTTGGATCTTTATCTCAGGTTTGAGTTGTCTCACCGATCTTCAGTTCTTTCAAACCGTTTCTCTGTGAAATAATTTTAATGTATTATCGTGGTCCATACAGTGTAATATCTCAGATCAAACAAATCCAATTTCAGAATGACACCTTTCTCATTTCCACACCTCCTCCCAAACAAATGGTCGAATCATCTCGAAAGATACAAAAAAAACCCTCAAATGCGAAAAGGAATCTGAGACATTGTGTGTCCTGTGGTGCAAACCTATTGTCGAATGCACAGCCCCCCACACGGAAGGATGTTACACAAGAGATGAAGCTCTTTGCTGCTTATGGATATCAATGGTGATGAAAGGCAATGGTGAAGGTTGTTAACAGTCAGCAATATTATTTTGTCCCACATGTTAACAAGCTTAGATTACTTACAGAGTGAAAACAGGCCATTCGGCCCAATAAGTCCACACCGCCCAACGGAAGTGTAACCCATTCTCCTACCTTTACCCCTTCGTCTAAAACTACGGGCTATTTAGTATGGACAAATCACCCAACCTGCACAGTTTTGGATTGTGGGAGGAAATCAGAGCACCCAGAGGACAACCACACAGAGAATGTATAAACTCCACACAGAGAGTTACCTGAGGCAGGAATTGACCCTGCGTTTCTGGCACTGTGAGGCTGCAGTGCTAACTATCGTGCCACCTTGCCGCTTTTGATGCTGCTGAAGCAGCATTCAACTAAGCAAGTGGAGAGGATTCCGTATCACACCTGACTTACATCGTGTAAGGTGGGGAGTCAGGAGGGAGTTGAGCGCTGCAAGACTTTTTACCTCTGCCCAGATCATATATCAACAGTTGTATGGTCAGTCCCATTCAGTTTCTCACCAACGTTACGCCCCGAAATGCTGCTCATGGAGGATTTAATAATGATCTTGCTGTTGAATATCAACAAGCAATACTCAGATTTTCTCTTGTTGAAGATGGTCTTTGCCAGGCAGCTGTTACTTGCCACTCGTGCAGATTTTAGATACTGGCCAGGTCTTGCTACATGTGGGTATGCGATTTTTGAGAACATTTTTAGCTTAGGTTGAGGTTCAGATTGTAAGATTGTTCTCAGTGAGAACAGGCCTACCAGCTCAGCGAGCAACCTTACAACCTGAACATATGGATATGTGCTATATCAGTATCTGAGCAGTTGAAAATGATGCTGAATATTATCCAATCGTCAACCAACATCCCAAACTCTGAAGGGAAAGTGATTGGCAAAACAGCTGAAAATGGTTGGGCCAAAGACTCGACCCTAAGGAACTCCCCTCTAACTAAGAAGGCCTGGATTCTCAATACCGCCCCCCACCCCACCAGCTTCACAAGTGGGACATGACACGTCTGAACAGGTTGGTTAAAAAGGTCCCCTGCAGAAAAGTCCAGAGATTCAGGTAGACAGCTGGATGTTTCAAAGATCACCTGAGGGTGAAGCTGTTATAAAGCTATCGCCCAGGACAATGAAGACCCTGGTAACTGTCCATGCTGCAAACTCACCTACCTTATTTCGGATGCATTGGTGTTGAAGTAAACACACTTCAACCAGCTTACTGTCTTGCTGCACAATCCTGTGGCCGTGAAATTCTGTCAAAGCCATCCCTAATCTCAACCTCCTGTGTACTGGAACTGCACGTCAGCTTCCCAGATGACATTTCAGTGACAGGGTTGCACATGGTGTCATGTTCCCATCAATATTAGTCTCAAAAGCACACACAACAGTCTCCCAGCAGCACACACTCATCAGGGAACAGGGAATGATTTAACCAAATGACCTTTGTTTTCAGCAATTCGCACCAAAGAGAGATAAACAAACGGTGAGGAGTTAAATTAAAATAAATAAATAAATAAATAAAACGGAACCAAGAATACCAGTCACTGCCAAGGACATTTTTCAAGGAAGAAGCTTGATGCTGTCTGTGGCTTAAACCGCAGCCCGGGAAGAACCAAGTTTGGGTCTCAAACACTCCACTGACCAAACATGAAATATCTCACCAGAATATAGCTCCTGGCACTGCTAGCGATGTAACCCTGTACCACTGGAATATAAGTCCTGTTGATGCCCTTCCCTATAATCCTTGCTCACTGGAATACAGCTCCAAGCGGCGCCCACACAATTAACCCTTACTCACCGGAATAAAACTCCTGGCTCTGCCCTCTCTTTAACCAAACCTCGCTGGAATACAGTTCTTGGTGCTGCTCTCCCCATTAACCCTCACTGACCAGAATATAGGTCCTGGTGCTGCCCTTTCCTTTCACCCTCACGCACCTGGCGCTGCCCACGCCATTAACACTCACGGAGATAGACCTACAGGCACTGCCCTCCCGTCTAACCCATACTTGCTGTAAATTTAGCTCCTATCGCTGCCATCTCCTTTCGCCCACACTCACTGGAAAATAGCACCTGGTGCTGACATCCACTTTAACCCTCATTCACCCGAATATAGTTCCTGACTCTGCCCTCTCATTCATCACTCACGCATCAGAATACAGCTACTAGCACAGCCCTTCCCTCTCACACTCACTCAACGGAATATAACTCCTAGTGCTGACCTCCCTTTGAACAATTTCTCACCGACTGGAGATGTGAGAGAGCAACACATCATTCCAGTTTTACTGGAGGCATGCATGCTAACAATCCCCATAAACTGTTCGAATGCTCCAGTATACGCCACTCAGGCCTGATGACGTCACAGACAAGTCAGAAACAAGAGGCAGGAATCAAGGACCGAACTGTGACTGCTCGTCCTCCGACAAGAGACACTGTGAGACGAAGTTGGCAGACTGAGCTGAGCTGCTGATTCTCCAAACAATCAGGAAGATAGAGGCGTGGTCAACGCCGTGAGTAATAAGGAAGTGTGTTTCTGACCGAGACCACATTCCATTCAGCTTCCTGAGAGGAGAACCTGGACATTCCTTCGGAGCAGTGCAGATTTACCCGAATAATTCCTTGGCTCGATGCTTGTTTTGTGAGCAGAGGCTGGACAAATTAGGCTTCAATTGATTATGCCACATATTCTGACCAATTTCAGGCAACTTTCTGCACAACATATAGACACTCTAATTCCAATGTTTCCCAACAGCCAGACAAGCATAACGTTTTCGAATCTTTCAGCATGGAAACAGACGTTTTGACCCAAACAGACTATGCCAACCAAAATCCCAAACTAAACTCGTCCCATCTGCCATTTCTTTGTCCATATTCATTCAACTATTTTGTTTTAATGTGAGGATCTAAGATTTCAATTTAGGGTGTTGTCAGAACCAAAAAGTATATGCAGTTTTTTTTATTAACCGCAAAATTGCTTTTCAACTTAAAATAGCACAACAAAATGGTTGAAAGAAATGATTTGTCTCTATAAACTTGACTGATGCTTTGCTAATTTGTTTGTATTTGGAGAGAACAGAAAACAATGACGTTTTCATAACATGAATCAGAAGACAGAGATTTGATATTCGAACTAAACTTGAACTGCTACCATGACATGGCAATTTAAAGTATGATGGGATTAGCTTGTCGTCAATCATGTCACCATATCACTATTGATTGGACTTTTCTTGTCATTGAGAACCCTTCCCGGAAATATTATTGAAAAAACCTGCTGTAAATCCTATCACTTTATGATATGTGATTTGTCATTTCTTGTAATTAAGGCTGTACCATCTCTTAAAAAATACAAATAACGTGCAATTTTCGAATTTAATTGCACCGTTTCTCAAACTTTTAACTTCTATGTTGCTGGACGTATCTGTGCCAGGCTGCCTTAATTTATTAAACTGGTAACCTTGTTTTAAACAGACTGTAATCCGAATGATTCCTTTGAATTATCCAGAGACCGAGAGGTCTAGATCTTCAGTTGACGCCGTGACTCTTGGTTCAGCAAAGACATATTGTAGAAAACGGTGTAAGAGAATTGAGTTCTTCACTGTTGAGTGCTGAGAAATGCGGTCGGCCAGACATGAGTACTTTATATGTGTTTGATTTTCCTCCTCATTCTGCTTGCAGTCTATTTTCAAGTCCACTTCGAGACTATCAGTCTTGGCAAGGGAAGGGATCAGCGAACTCGATACATATAAAACAAAAATTGGAGAGATTAATTGAAGTCTTGTTACTCGTGGTCAGACTGTTGATTAATGTAAGTTTTATGTCGAGTTTATTTCTGTCGTATCTGTCCGACTTGTCTTGTCTTCCTTTGCTGTTTTTTTGGGTTTTTTTCTGCTCGTTTTGTATTTGTTCTCAGTACATGAAATATGGAGATTATTTGACGGCAGAGAAGCTGGCCGCTGCCATAAAATGCTGTTAAAAATGCTGATGCAATTCATGCTACTTAGCACAACATACTCGTGTATGTACTCAACTGGATCATAGTGCCCAGACAGAAAGTTCTGCTGAAGAATCTGAACAATTATAAAATTAGTAATAGAACATTTGCTTGCCCTAGGGTTATGTCAGGTGAAACACCATTTGATTACCTCTGGACCGACACTGATGATCGTTTCATACTTTAAAATGTCCCTGATCCGTTCGAGCTCCCCATAATAATTTTACTTCTCTTGTACAAATCTGTTGTGGACTTTAATGAATTTAGCATCCAGGACAGAGTGGACAACTATTAAATACTCCAATGTACTTCACTGAGTTGTGGGCTAATGAATCGACATGGAAAACTTGACTTGAAAATATTGTTCATGTCACAAATGGAATGACTGAGAGGTATTTAGATCTTACACACTTGGTTAAAGAATGATGTGTCACCCCCATAATAATGAGACTAAATTCCCAAGCTAAAAACAAATATGTAATGTGTGTGAGAGGCAGAGAGAGTGAGAGAGAGAGAGAGAGAGAAACAGAGAGAAATAACTATACAGCTAATGGAAAGTTTAACCCTCTTTGATTCATTTTGAATGCACATTTGTTTGCTGGTGATTGAATGTTTGTTTGTTTTTTTGTTCCCTGGAGCTAGAGATCCTGGACTGTTTTTAATCTGATTTGCATTTTCGAAACTTAACACCTTTCTCTTAATGTTAAGGATCCTTCAGTGATTATGAAAAAAAATACCAACTCCTGTTCTTTTTCAGATCACGACTGCCTGACTGTCACATTCTAACTAATCTCTTTTATTCTTACAGGTAAGCTAACATTTTCCGACTCCAAATCAGTTTGATACGGAGGAAGTTAACATTTTATTTCAGACTCGTTTTTTTCCACTTAATTTTAAGACTGTTGTGCTTCAATGATGCTAATTGGTAAGGCCAGTTGTAGTCTAATTGAGGGAGTGCCCTTGTTCATTGATGATAAAAGTTTTAATTTAAGATCAGGTTGCGATACATCATGTAACAAAATTAATATCCTATGGTTGATATCTGTGTCTATAAATTTGGCCATTCATCATGCAGTTGAATTTAAAAGAAAAATCATTTGAATTGATATGACTTTTAAAGCAGCTCCAGTTATTTCACGATCGATACAATTGTAATTGAGGAATGACTGCTCAGGACCACTTAATAAACCTAATTTTAGATTTAAATTAATGGAGTAAAACCGGGAACTTATAGTAGATTTCAAAGTTAGGAACTGTATACATTTTGCATTTCAAATATTAAATACTGATTATATTAATTTCCAATTTATATTGAGAACTGTAAGAAAATAAAATGTTCCTTGCTATTCACAGAACTATTGTAAACATAATGACCATTAATATATTACCACAGAGGAGATTGGCTCTAAAGCAAGACAAAGAGAACTAAGATCTGTTGATCCTCCAATGTCCAGAAAAATGAACGAAAACGTATTTTATGGACGCTTCATCAGTTGGATCCCCACTTAGTCATGCGTAAAGTCCTCTTGGTACCACTCCACTCAGTGTTCTCCCCAAAATCCAAACTGAATTTTATCCATATCATTAGGTGTTCCGAAACAAATGAAGAGGACGACTGCCTGACATCCGCAGGCACTGCTGTCACCCAGAATTGCACCCTTAGGACAATGCGGGCAGCCCAACATATCGATAAATATGGTGGTAAATCAATCTCTAATTCTTTTGTAGAACCACTGTCCAATTGTCATGGAGTGAGCAGGCTCCATAATATCACAAGCACGTGATACAGCGATGAGGATAAGTGAACGAGACAAATCATTTATTGAGTTTTTCTCCTCTTGCAATTTTTGATTAGCTGAAAATGGAAATCCTGAAACTAGCTTTCAGATTATGACAATCAAGATTCCAAAATATATTGTTAGGAATAGACTTTAAAGTTGGAGAAACTTTAATTGTCGAATTGTTTAAATCATTAAGAATGAAAATAAAGGCAAGGAGATCAACTACGGAAGAGAAGGGGAAGATGTAATGACAAGAAGAAAACAGCAGAGTCAAATTTTTAAAATGTTTTACTCACTTTCTGGGTTCCCATTCTGAATTACTGATAATTAATATTTCATTTATTACTTTATAATAATATTTTGTAATAATCAACTTTACTCGCCCAAACCAAATATCAATTGTCCGGGGCGCTTGTCTTTATTCCGTATGTGATTGGGGCATATGGATACATATATTTAAAAAAATGCATGCGAAATCAGTGCAAGACCCCGGAAGGTGAGGAATATGTAAAAAGCAACAATACAATAAAATAAATAACTTAGATTCTACTTGGAACCCCGTGTCATTGTGTGGATTCTTTTTGCGGATTGGGAGTTTGTTTCTGTGTACCCGCTAAGCCCTTAACATCTCCTGATTGTACCCAGCCTCAATTAACACCACACACTTGCAAAAACTCTTTAATTCTTTCTCAAATGAAGCACCCAGTCTTCATAGCCCGTATAATGGGGGATAAGTGGCCTGTGCTATCTTAAATTGGGCGCCAACCCATGAGTTAGAGTTTTGCAAATGAAGTATTCCCCTGACTATAAGACCAAACCGTCCCAATTTGCTCAGTATGTCCAAGAGTGATGGTAATGAAAATGTATTAAAATTCTGGGAGCAGCCTGAGTACAATGGCTTGTGGGACAAGACAGAATGTTATGCCTATCTTCCTGAGGAAATGACAAATAAGTGACAAAAAATAATCAAGAAGCTCAATTTTCTTTGTTTAACGTGATGGTTTTGCAATGCTTTCCACCTGGAGTCACTGACAGGATCTAGAACTGTATGAACCAGTCCAGGCATTTCCTGTCGCAAATGAAGTGAGCGGTGTTTTTCTATTGAGATCGTCAGAACTGGACTGAACCACGGTGCAAGTTGCAGATTTCACAAATTATATCCAGCGCCCACTCGATCCAACATTCAGTATTCTAGCCCTGATAGGGTTGATTGGAACCAGGCTACTCACTGGAGGTGGGGGGAAACTATCTCATGAGCACCCCCGACGAACACTGTTGGACAACCTTTCCTGAGGACATCCTGAAATGGGCCACAGGCACGCCCCAATATTATGCCTTTGAGAATGGCAGCAAGACATCAAAAACCAAGGGACAAATGCCTGTCCTTGGTTAACTGTTGAAATGTTGCCAATGGGGCGTAATGTGTCTTTCATGTTACCTCGGAGATGACGTTTTGAAGCAACATGCTTCCATCCTATCAAAAGTGAAATCTGCCAATGTACGTTAACTCTTCGCTGTGTTTTTTAATACGATCCACAATATTGGAGTCTTGTGTGAACATTGAACATTTTTAACCCCCAAGGGTTTGCATATTAATATTGCTGTTTAGTCCAATCAATCCGACAATTATCAAGATGTTCGTCTCACTCTGATGAAACTGATATTTTTCCAAAAGTAGTTGGCAAGTACATGCAACTGCCAGGCAGGCAGCCTTACACCCCAAAATTCTGATCCCTTTGGGTCCCCAATAAACCCGGCTGGAGACTGTATACCGACGGGTATGCCAGGCCTGGGTAAGGTCCAGATAACACGGGGGAATGAGACTGTCTTTTCAGTGCCAAGTCACAAATTAGATATCGACTTCTCTATTGCTTACTGACTGTAATCATGCAGGTTTAGTGTTTGGATTATTTTCCATATTGTTTAGGAATTTCGAAGTAATTTGAAAATTTCCTTGTCTGAAATACTTGCTGGCACTTTATATTACAATATACTCCTGACTGAATTATCAAGTGATTTGATTTCATACATAGACGCAAACCCTAAATGTTTTGCTTTGCTTATGGAACGTATAAGAATGCACGCTGGTTGATTGGATTTATTTTTGGACTGGGTTGTTAGATCTAAGAAGGAATGTCTAGCTGAGCCATTATCTTTACTTAAATATTTTGTACTACACAATGATCATTTATAATTTTAAGACTGTACCAATGTCTAAATTCGAGGCATCACTCAATATTAGAAAACGTCTGTGTGGTTTCAAAGCATTGTGTCATGTTACCATAATTTGTGGACAGCATTGCCCTCCAGCCAATAGTCATCACCAACTTTTCTGCTCAAAGTCACCATCTGATTTCTGCTCTTTATTCGAAATACTACTAAATGTAGCTGTAGATCAGGCCATTTGATTGGGCAAAAGGCTAATGTGTGCGTTTAAAAAGAATACAATATATTGCAGAACTAATCTAAATTTTAGGTAATATTAGTGATTTTGTAGCAAAACTTCGAAGTGTGTTACATCTTAGCAAACCTGGATTTATTAAAAATAAGTTTGATTAATTCATCTATATCGAACTGCTTCATATAAAGTAAGAAAATAATGGGGGGGGGAGCGAATCTCTCGAGCAGAGTTTAAAAGGAATGAGCTGTTTGCCAGTGTGGGCAATATATTTACTCAACTGGACTATTTGAGTTTGAGAATTACTTATTTCAAAATTGCCCTTTGTGTTTCGACCCTGCTGAAAAGCTCAAATTATGGCCTCAATTAGCGACATCCCTCAATGTCCAAACCAGAATATGGGTAACCCCGCCAAAATAGTTTGTGTACTTCTTTGCTGCTGCCTATTTTAATTGATTATGTTTATTTTGTGTATACGTATATACAACGAGGAAATGGTTAATACTTAATTACAATTAGCACTCCGCAATCTCCAACCTTGCAAGCGGGAAGATAATGAAGATCGAACTTGACCCGTTGTGTGGACAAGCCATTGCCAGCATTGTTGCACAAGAAGGGCCATTTTAACTTTGCGATTCTTAGCAAAGAGGGACAATGCTCCAACAATGTCGGGAAGATGTCCTTATCTGCAGAGAGACTGAAAGTTCCAAGAATGACTATTGCAATGGTCATTTATATCGTATAACGCAATTTTCTGATTCAGTATGTGAATGTACCTACTAGAGAAGGTCGAAAACCTGACCTACTCTTCAGAAATAAGGCTGGACAGGTGACTGAGATGTCAGTGGGGGAGCACTTTGGGGCCAGCGACCACAATTCTATTCGATTTAAAATAGCGTTGGAAAAGGATAGACCAGATCTAAAAGTTGAAGTTCTACATTGGAGAAAGGCCAATTTTGACGGTATTAGGCAAAACGTTTCAAAAGCTGATTGGAGGCAAATGTTCACAGGTGAAAGGACGGCTGGAAAACGCGAAGCATTCAGAAATGAGATAACGAGAATCCAGAAAAAGTATTATCCTGTCAGGGTGAAAGGAAAGGCCAGTATGTATAGGGAATGCTGGATGACTAAAGAAATTGAGGATTTAGTTAAGAAAAATAAAGTAGCATATGTAAGATATTGACAGGATTGTTCGAGTTAATCCTTAGAAGAGTATAAAGGAATTATGAAGGAAATCAGAAGGGCAAAAATGGGACATGAGACAGCTTTGGCAAAAATAATTAAGAAAATTCAAAGTGTTTTACAAATGCATTAAGGACAAAATGATAACTGGGGAGAGAATAGGGCCCCTGAATTTGTGTGGAGCCGTATAAAATGTCAAGATACTAAATGAGTATTTTTCATCTGTATTTACTGTGGAAAGGGACATAGAAAATAGACTATAGGGAAATAGATGGTGACATTTTTCAAATTGTCTAGATTACAGAGGAAGAACTGCTGGATGTCTTGAAACAGGTAAAGGTGGATAAATCCCCATGATCTCATCAGGTGCACCCGAGAACTCTGTGGGAAGCTAGAGAAATGATTGCTAAGACTCTTGCTGAGATATTTGTATTAGCAATAGTCACAGGTGAGGTGCCAGAAGACAGGAGGTTAGCAAACGTGGTGCCATTGTTTAAGAAGAGCGCTAAGGACAAGCCAGGGAACTATAGACCGGTGAGCCTGGTGTCGGTGGTGGACAAGTTGTTTGAGGGATTCCTGAGGGAAAGGACGTACATGTATTTGGAAAGGCAAGGACTGAGGAGGGGTAATCAACATGGCATTGTGCGTGGGAAATCATGTCTCACAAACTTGATTGAACTTTTTGAAGAAGTAACAACGAGGATTGATGAGGGCAAAGCAGTAGATGTGATCTATGTGGACTTCAGTAGGGCGTTCGACAAGATTCCCCATGGGCGACTGATTAACATGGTTAGATCTAATGGAATACAGGGAGAACTAGCCATTTGCATACAGAACTGTCTCAAAGGTCGAAGACAGAGGGCGGTGGCGAAGGGTTGTTTTTCAGATCGGAGGCCTGTGACCAGTGGAGTGCCACAATGAATGGTGCTGAGTCCTCTACTTTTTTGTTATTTACATAAATGATTTGGATGCGAATATAAGATATACAGTTAGTAAGTATGCAGATGACACCAAAATTGGAGTGGACAGCGAAGAGGGTTACCTAAGATTACAACAGGATCTTGACCAGATTGGCCAATGGGCTGAGAAGTGGCAGATTGAGTTTAATTCAGATAAATGCGAGTTACTGCATTTGGGAAAGCAAATCTTAGTAGGAGTTATACACTTAATGGCGAAGTCCTAGGGAGTGTTGCTGAACAAAGAGACCTTGGAGAACAGATTCAGAACTCCCTGAACATGATGTTGCAGGCAGATGGGATAGTGAAGAAGGCGTTTGGTATGCATTCCTTTATTGGTCATAGTATTGAGTACAGCATTTGGGAGGCGATGTTGTGGCTGGACAGGAAATTGGTTAGGCCACTCTTGGAATATTGCGTGCAATTCTGGTCTCTTTCCTATCGGAAAGATGTTGTGAATCTTGAAAGGGTTCAGAAAAGATTTACAAGGATGTAGCCAGGGTTGAAGTATTTGAGCTGAAGGAAGAGGATGAACAAGTTGTGGCTGTTTCCTCTGAAGCGTCGGATGCTGAGGGGTGAACTTACGTAGGTTTACAAAATTATGAGGGCAATGGATAGAGTAAAAGACAAATTATTTTCACTGAGTTCCAGGAGTCCAGAACTGGAGGGCATAGATTTAGGGTGAGAGGGGAAAGATATAATAGAGTCCTCCATGGCAACGTCTTCACTCAGACGGTGGTACGTGTATGGAATGAGCTGCCAGACGACGTGGTGGAGGCTGGTACAATTGCAACATTTAAGAGGCATAGATGGGTATATGAATACGAAGGATTTGGAGGTATATGGCCAGAGTGCTGGCTGTTGGGACTAGATTGAGTTGGGATATCTGGTCAGCATGGACGGATTGGACCAAAGGGTCTGTCTCCATAATGTACATCTCTATGACTCTATGAGCAGTTCATTGACTGAACAAGTCGAAAAGGTCTTTACCCTGTAAAGGTATTGCGTGCCATTTTGATTTCGTTTGTACTTTGGTCACTCCCGGTAAGTCTTGTTCTCTTTCAGATAGATCACGTAGTAAAAGACACGAAGGGGCGATGTTACCTTCAGTAAGTCTTGTTTCTAGAAACTCATACTAAAATAATTGAAGAGGATGAAGTAGTTTCTTCTGCCTAACGTAAACAAGTGACTCCCTCACCCCCTTTATCCTTCCAAGTCCGAACATGGCCGTTTGGAATAGTTCTATAATATGTACAGGACTATGGATTTCCTCCAATAAATCCACAATATTCTATCCAAATTGCGAGAATGTTAAGGGACAGGGGTGTTCTGATGTAAAATTGCCCAAAATTATTCACTGTGCTTTGATTAATTGTATCAGTCGTCACTTTTCGCTGAAGGACCTTGCATCTCATGTGCATATTTTACGGACGAATGTGTCTCTGTTTCAACTGGAATGCAAACCCTGTGTGGGGTGGATAACGACACCCACTATCATTATGATCCCTCTAATTTCTCTAATATTTTCATAGTTATTGAATGTGTAGAACCATTCTGAGATTCTTTTCGCAAGAGAACCACCTCATTCGACTAAATAATTTACAGCCTTCACGTTCGGGACCAAATTATGTAATAATGGATTACCTAGGTACTCCAGGAAGTCACGAAGATAGGCCCTCTATTTATTCGGAATGTTTCTCCATTATGAATACTAAATATTATTATTATTATTATTGTTCAGTTATATAAGGCATGTAATGACATTGTTCTGAAGAGACCAAGCACGCCTCATGCTGTCGCTGTGGGAACATTATTTCCAACTACTGCTCCCTGTCCAATTACCTGGCAATGAGACTTGAATTCCCCTTTTAAGCGTTCAGTCTCTCCTGACATTTGTGCACAATGTAAGAACCAACAGTTTCTATCGAAAAGTAAAACTCACTTATTGGCATATGGAGCTCTTAACGTTCTTTCCATTGGAGGGTCTTCAGGAGTTATTCTTCATCAGAACAGTATTTAACTCATTTATGGACTCACGATTTCGTGAAATGTGACAACTGCAGCCCTAATAAAAATTAACAACATGCTTTCAGAATTGTACCTATTTATTCAACAAAACTGCTGTGCTCTAGAATACATACTTGTAAAGGAATGAGGATTTTGATCCATAATCAAAGGGAAGTGCATGAATGGGCCATTAATTTTATCGAAAATATTATTAGACATATAAATAATATCTGCACTTTTCTCAACCAAATGAATGAAAGTGCAGGATGGGGAGATTGGGTTGTTGGTTTATAGTACAACCAGCTAATCAATATGGCTATGTATGCTGCTATTGTTTTAGTTGGCCTTTTTGTTAAAATTGTTATGGTTTAGCGTATTTTCGCTAAAATATTTGTTTCTATTGACAGCATTAGTTCCATCCACATGATGCTTCTTCTCCACTCAGATGATGAGGAGGAAGTATCATCGCGTGCCCCTGCTTCCTCTTTGTAGGAAGAGAGAGCATTGCAGTGTTTCGCTGCCAGCGAATTGGATTAACTTGATCAATGCCTTTATGGTGTGGTAATAGAATGACCAGAAGGGGAATGTCGATCTAATATTTAATTTTAGGCTCTTATCAGAAGCAACAAGTATATGTAGATTTTTCTGAACAACAAAATAGCTTTTCAATTTAAAACAGCACCACAAAATGACTGCAAATAATGATTTGACTCTGTGAATTGAACTGTTTTTTTTCCCAAAGTTGCTTGCATTTAGAGATAAGAGAAAACCGTGGGGTTTTCATAACATAAATCATAAGACTCTGATGTGGTATTCGAACTAACGTTGAACTGCTACCATAACGATACGATATATATAATTGAAATACCTTTCACAGGGAATATCATTGGATTAACCTGCTTTCAATCATGTTACCATATTGCTGCTCATTGGACTTTTCTTGTAATTAAGGACCATTTCCCAGTAAATATTATTGGATTAACCTTCTGTAAATCATTTCACCGTATTACATGTGATTGGGCTTTTCTTGTAATTAGGGCTGTACTATCTCTTAAAAAGATATAAATAATGTGTAAGTTTCGAAAGTAATTTCGCAATTTCTTCTCGGATCACAGAAGATTTTAACCTCTGTCTTTCTGGACAAACCAGGCTGCCTTAAGTTATTAAACTGGTAACCTTGCTTTAAACAGACCGTACTCCGAGTGATTCTTTTGACCGATCCTGAGACCGAGGATACTCGGCATGGGGGTATAGATCTTCGCATGTACTTGAATAAAGGCCATTCTGAATGTGTTTCTATTATTCAAATATCTTTCAAATGTTGTAACTGGACTCACATCCACCATTTTCTCAGGAATTTCGTTTCACACACGAACTACTCACTGTGTAAAATAGTTATCATGGTGTCATTTTAAATCTTCCTCCTCTCACCTTAAACATATACCGTCTAACTTTGTAATCCCTCCTGCAGCGTAAAAGGCACGTGTAGCTTTAATGATTTTACAAACCTCTTAAAGTTTCCCCTCAACCTGCTTCATTCTAATCGAGAAAGTCCCAGGCTTTTTAGCATCTTCTTTTAACTCCAAACCTCTTTTCCCAACACCATTCTATGAAATATTTGCTTTACTCTCTCTTGTTTAATAATACATTGAACATTACAGGACAGGACACTACTATAGATGATGCCTCAGTGGGACACACAAGATTAGATTGAGAAGAAATTTCCAAGTTTATATTTCCAATGACCTCCAGCACTTCCTCTGTTGTCAAGTTAACTATTCACACAATAGCAAGATTTTCCCAAGTTCTCCACTCTCTATTTTGTTTTCACAGTAATAACTTAATCGTGAGAGTTACTTACTATCTCTCCTACCTCCTGCGGTACAAAATAAAAGGTTGAAACCGGCCTCATTTGTTGTCTTGATCTTAATATGCGTTTAGATATGTTTGCATGGTCCTAACAATTATTTGCCAAGGCTATCTCATTTACCCTCGTTGGCTGTATGACTGCATTGTTCGGAATGCTACTGTACACTTTGTCCTGTTCACTAGATTCATTTGAACGCAATTTTTTTTATATCTATTGATTCTCTTTTATTCTTACATGACAAGCCTGTCATTACTGTGATCAATCTTATTCTCATAGAAACCCTAAAAATGTCGGATTAGGCTATTCGTTTCAACATGTCCACACTGAACCTCGGAAGGGCATCGCACAAAATCATCCCTCTACCCTGTAACTCTGTGTTTCAAATGGTTCAAACACCTAACTTAGCCATTCATAGACGGTATTGATAACTTAACATGACTCATATACATAGGACACACAATTCTGGGCTGTGGGAGGAAACTCAAGTAGAACCAGGGAAATTGTGCAAGAACCCCACAGAGAGTCATCAGTGGATGGAAGTGAACAGAAGTGCTTGAGGGTATGAGATAGCAGTGTTAACCACTGAGCAACCGATTGTAAACCGCCGATGGATTACTCCAGTGGATTTTTTATCAGACACGTTGCTCAACACAACACAAATATTCCAAATGTCGTTAAAGTCTTGTACTGTCAGCAGTACATCTCAATTGTTGTTTCTTTGTTCTTTTGAAATAATGGCCAGCATTGTGTTTGCCTTCCTAACCACCAACTGTTCAAGCATGTGCGCCCGAATAGAATCCTAAACTCGATCTCCCAAGACCACTTGCACTCACATTTCTTCAAAAATTGTCTTTGTCTCTATTTTTAAGACCAAACCGTATGAGCTCACTCTTCCCCTCATCGTACTGCTCAGGCCACTTCTTTTTCCAGCCTATCCAAGTCATTGTTCAATCTTCCCGCTTTCTCGAAATGACCAGTCTATCCATCTGTCATTGTACGATCTGAAAACGCAACAATAACACTGTCTAATTCCTTTGAACAATCTTTTATGCATAACGTGAATAGTTGTGGTACAACACTGACGCCTGCTGAACTCCACCTGTCCCGGCCTACCATCCTTGAAAACACCCCTTTATCCAGCTCTCTCTCCTCTGCCAGTCGTCCAGACCTCGATCCATGCCAGTACCTTACCCGTAACATGATGGATCTCATTTAGCAGTTTTCCATGCTGCACCTTTGCAAATTCGTTCCGTTATTCCAAAAAGATGATATCCACCGGCTCTCCTTTGTCTAACTTGCTCATAACCACCTCAAAGAATTCAAAAATATTTGACTGATGACCTGTCCTCTTATTAAAGCTGTGCTGACAACTCAAATACTCTGTAATCACATCCACACACTGTTCACGAAAAGTTCATTTATTTGACTTTTTATGCTATTAAAGCTTTGATTTCAGTCCGGAATGTGAGGAACAGCGAATTTCAAACCCTGCCGAGATGTGTGAACTCTTTGCTTTCTCAGCAGGTCAATCAGTGAATGGCTTCCTTTCTTACACGGAGCAAGTTTAAGGCCTGTACCCCAGTGGGAGATCTCTGCTCTCTCAGCAGATCGAAAAGTGAGCTAACTGGTTTTTTTCTCACATGGAGCAGGTGAATGCTTTCTCTGCAGTGTCAACTTGCTGGTATATTGAGAGTTATGATGACTGCCTGAATCCAGTCCCACAAGGAAATCAACTGAGAGTTCTGTCAGCATGCGAACATGTTGATGATGAAGCAGTTCCCAGAATCTTGTACATTGATTCCCCCGTCTGAGCATTTACAAGATCTCTCCTCAGTGTGAAAACGTTGATGACAATTCACTATCCAGGAACTTATGCAGCACATCCTGCAGTCTGCGCAATATATAATATCTCTCTACAGTGTGAACTTGCTGGGTTCTCACCAGGTCGGATGACTAAGTGAACGACTTTACCCGACTAGAAACACTATCACTCTCATTCCCTAGCACAATATCCTAACACCACTCTACCTCCTTCATACACTTCCCGGCGCACACCGTTGCCTACTTCCACAAAACGTTGCACTTACCTATATGCACATTTCCACACCATCATGCTGAGACCCCACCCCCACAGTCCTCCAATGGCTTTCTCACTTCTGTGCACACTACCCCAACATCACACTCACTCACCCACAGACATCCCCACTATGACAGAAATTTCCAAGCACACTCCCTAACCATAACACAAAAGTTTATTGCTCTGCTTGGTCTGCCACACACTGTTTCACCGTTATGCTTCCTTCCTGTTCACTTCCGCACAGTCGTGCACACTGCCCCACGCAGTCACATTCGCAGTGCACCACCAAGCACACTCTCCAGCTCACTCTCTGTCACGTCACTCCGTCGCACTCTCAGTCACTCTCACACTCACTACCCTCACACACCTGCACCGCCACCATTACTCCCCCACATACACACACACCATCACACATGCACACGCATAAACGCCCACCGTTACGTTCACTGCACTGCTAATTCCCACACCATCACTCTCACTCTTCCACACACACTCCCAGTATAACAATCACTGTGCCGCACACTCACACACTATCAAGCTCGCTCACCTCCACAGTCTCGCAAGTTCACGCTCACAACCATGCTCATAGCCCAACATCACAATAATATCCCCATACACTCCCATGCCGTGACTTTCACTCCCCCGCTCACTCACCCATCATCATGCTCATTCCTCTGCACAATTCCACTCCATCCCGCTGACTCCTATGTATATTCCCCACCATCATGTGCACTCACCTGCTCAGCCCCACCATCATGCCCACTCACTGTCCACTCCCACAACATGAGGCTTACTCTACCGCACACTTCTCCAGACAATGCCTCACTGTCGCACTTATTCCCACACACATTCCCTCACTGTGACAGTCACTCTTCGCACACTCCCCCGCCAGTATACTCCCTTCCCTCTTCCCCACCATCAATCTCATTCCATTGCATACTCATGCAACATCAAAATCACGCCCTCTCATATTTCCCCACAGCTACAGCCACTCTCTCACTCACTTGGCCACCGTTGTGTTCACGCCACCACACTTGCTTGCAGAATTACGCTCAGAGTGCCATCATGGCAGAACATCCACCTCACAGTCCCTCCATAATTTGCCCTGTGCTCTCTTGTTTGCCTTTCCTATCTCACTCGAAATCTACGCCCTTACATTCTGGATTGCCCCACTCCAGGGAACAAACTTTGCCTATTTACCCAATCCATGCCCCTCATAATTTTGTAAATCTCTTATGTCAACCCTCAGCTTCAGACGTTCCAGGAAAAACAGTCCCAGCCTGTTCAGCCTCTCCCTATAGCTCAAATCCTCCAACCCTGGCAACATTTTTGTAAATCTTCTCTGATCCCTTTCTAGTTTCACAACATCATTCGGATAGGAAGGAGATCAGAAATCCAATCTTCTGCCAATAGCCTCACCAATGTCCTGTACATCTGCAACAGACCTTCCAGCTCCTGTACTCAGTACGCTGAACGATAAAGAAAAGCATACCAAACGCCTTCTTCACTATCCTATCGACCTGCGACTCCACTTTCAAAGAGCTATGAACATGCACTCCAAGGTCTCTTTGTTCAGCAACACTCTCCAGGACCTTACCATTTCGTGCATATGCCCTGATAAAATTTGCTTCCCCAAATTGCAGAACCTCGCAATTAACTGAATTAAACTCCATCTGCCTCCTCTCAGCCCATTAGCCCATCTGGTCAAGATCCTGTTGTAATCTGATGTAACACTCTTCACTGTCCACTCTTCACATTGCCCCGTGTGCACCCCAAGAATCATGCTGACTCCCTACTCACATCCCTACTGTCACACTCACTGCCCCGTTCCCTTCCCCACAAACACACCAACGCCCCCATTCACTGTCCACCAAATTCACAATCGCATGCTTATTCAGACAGATTACATACACACTCTCACACAAACTCACAGAATCCAGTTGACTCCACCGCGCAAGAGACATCTATCAGGCTCAGTCCCCTGCACATTCCCTCAGAATTCGGCGCAGAAGTTTGCACCCTCTCCAATTGTCAAGCTCACCATGCTGCACAACACTGCACGGGCATGCGCATTCCCTGCACACTCCACACCATCATGACCAAGTGCCCAATCACATACCCATTGTTCCACTCACTCTCCATAGTCTCCCACAGAATTGCACACAATTCACAGCAGACTACCATATCGTCGGGGTTCACTCACCTGCACACAATCACACACACTTCGCCACCATCCCGCGCTCGTCCAAAAAAATCCATATCGTTACGCTCACTCTCCCTGACAGTCCACCATTGTCCCACTCGATGTGCTGCGCATTCCCCCACTGCCACGTTCACTCCTTTGCACACTGCTATGCACATTCCCCCACCACCAGGCTCACTGTCTCTCACGCCCCTCTCACACTCCCCCACTGTCCGGCACCCACCCCACACACTTCCCAGCAACTAACCTCACTCAATTGCACACTTCTTCGCCAACATGCTCACTTATTGCATACTCCAACCCAGTCACACTCACTCCTCGGCGCATGTACCCACCAATACTTTCACATCCTCCCACACACTCGCCCACCGTTATCCTCACTACATGCATTCTGTCCCAGGGAACGCTCTGTGCCCCATACATGTACCTCACCATCACTCTCAAACTACAATTACAACACTGCAAACTTCCCCCAAACTCACGCTTATCGCCCGCACACAACACTGTTCTCTCTCCAAAACCATGCTAAATGCACCACACACTCTACTGCCATCCCATGACCTCTCGTGCGCAGTCCACAATTTTCACACACTCTCCTTCATACGCAATGCAGCACCATGCTCACTTCCACACACAGTCCAAAACCATAGTGATCGTTCTCCTGCGCTATCCCCCACCATCATGCTGACACACTCGCACAAAACACCACAGTCACATTTACCATCGTGGGTACTAACTCCATTGACACGGTCAGTCCCCCTTACAACTCAATATCATTTCATGGACTCTGCCACACATTACACCAGCTTCTCTCTCATTCCCTCACACGCTCATCTGCACATTCCTACCGTCTCCCTCTCTCCCACACAAGCTCTTCAGTGCACTCTATGACTCCAAGACTATAACAATCCCCCACCGTCATATTCTCCATCCCACACACTCTCACATCAACACCGTCTATTTCCACACATAATAATACCTCATGGTCACTTCCTCATACATTCGGAAGCCATTAATATCAATCGTGTCACTCTCATTCAACATCACGTTCACTCCTCAGCACATTCCGCCACCATCACAATAATTCCACCTGCACATGCCTACACCTTCATTGCCATCAGACACATATACACACACTTTTCACACAACTCCCCACACACTCCCACATCGCATTCACGTGCCCGCGCATTAAGCCACCGCCACCATCGTTCCACCAGACATTCCCACACCACCTATTTCACTTCCCCGCACACTCGCACACTATCACACTCACTCATCCGCACACAATCCTACAGTCACAGTCACCTGCATAGACACTCCCCGCGATTTCACTCAGTCCATAACTCTCTCCATTACCGATGCACAGTGCACTTATCGCTCATACGCCATCGCAGACACTCCACTGCCTACTCCGCCACCATTACACTTACTCCACAAAGAGATTTAGACACCAGGTTGACATCCATAACATTGCACGCTCATAACTCATTCCAGGACGAGCTCACTGACTTCACGCCCACACCCCTATGTTCTGCTCACTCCACCGCACAGTTGCCCACCGTCA
This sequence comes from Hemiscyllium ocellatum, assembly GCF_020745735.1. NCBI lineage: Eukaryota > Metazoa > Chordata > Chondrichthyes > Orectolobiformes > Hemiscylliidae > Hemiscyllium > Hemiscyllium ocellatum. The sequence goes on from NW_026867520.1 coordinate 822,118, forward strand.
CGTTGTCTCCTCTGCCCTTACCATCAGCATCCCGCTCACTGTCCCGCACACTCTCCCACTATCATGCTATCTCTGTCACACACGCCCATACCGTCATGCTCACGCTTCCACACAACCATCTATAAACAACTTTAATGCCCCGCAGACCCTTCTGCCTTTACGTACAGTCCCTACACACTCCCACAAATTTATGCTCATAATTAGCCACCATGGTGCCCTCTACTGTGCATACAATGGCACACAATTACCCATCGTCATTCGCACTCTCCCAGACACTCCCAAAGTGACACGCTCACTCCCCTGCACAATGCCCACCATTACACTGACTCCTCACTTACATCTCCACAGCCACGCTCACTCTGCCTCACATTCCCTCGCCGTCGTGCTCCCCACAACTTGCACACTGTCACACTAACTCCACTGTAAACTCCCCCACCACGATGCACACTACGCTGTACATTACTGCATTGTCAAAGTAGCCATTTTGCACACTCCTTCACACGCACCTATCGCATCTACATGTATTTGTTGTCAGTATTCACACCAGGAAAAAGACAATGATTTGTCGTATCACATTCTGGAATACCAGGCTACGAGAACAAATGAGAATAAGGAGAAGGTCTTAGCGATTCTTGAAAGTGTGAAAGTTGATAAGTCCCCTGGGCCAAATCGGATTTACCTAGAATTCCCTGGGAACAGCGGTCGGGTTGTGGGGGAAGGGGCGGTGATTGTGGAGCTGTTGGGTTTGTTCTTTTAGTCGTCATTGTCTTCAGGAATAGTGCCAGAAGACTGAAGTTTCGCAAATCGCGATCTTTTGTTCAAGAAGGTGAGCATAGACAATGCTGGTAATTGTAGACCAGTGTGTTCTTTTTCGGTCTGGGTAATGCGTCGGAAAAGGTTCAAATATATAGGATTTAAATCATTTCTGAAGGAATAAGAATGATTAGTGACAGGCAACACTGTTTTGTTGAAGTTAGTTTCTGCCTCATAATCCTTATTCAGATATTTGAGAAGGTGAAAAACAGTTGGATGAGGTTAAACCGGTTGTTGTGATGCATATAGATTTCAGTAAGGCATTGGATAAGGTTCCCCACCGTATGCTATTGCACAGAATTCCAAGTTATAGGATTCAGGGTGACTCGGCAGTGAAGATCAGATTCTAGAAGAGTGGTGCTGAAAGAGCACAGCAGTTCAGGCAGCATCCAACGTGCAGCGAAATCGACGTTTCAGGCAAAAGCCCTTCATCAAGAATAAAGGCAGTGAGCCTGAAGCGTGGAGAGATAAGCTTGGGGAGGGTGGGGGTGGGGTGAGAGTAGCATAGAGTACAATGGGTCAGTGGGGGAGGGGACGAAGGTGATAGGTCAGGGAGGAGAGGGTGGAGTGGATAGGTGGAAAAGTTGCTAGGCAGGTCAGACAAGTCCGGACAAGTCATGGGGACAGTGCTGAGCTGGAAGTTTGGAACTCGGGTGAGGTGGGGGAAGGGAAATGACGAAACTGTTGAAGTCCACATTGATGCCCTGGGGTTGAAGGGTTCCGAGGCGGTAGATGAGGCGTTCGTCCTCCAGGCGTCAGGTGGTGAGGGAGCGGCGGTGAAGGAGGACCAGGACCTCGATATCCTCGGCAGAGTGGGAGGGGGAGTTGAAAGGTTGGGCCACGGGGCCGTGTGGTTGATTGGTGCGGGTGTCTCGGAGATGTTCCCGAAAGCGATCTGCTAGGAGGCGCACCCAGTCTCCCCAATGTAGAGGTGACCGCATCGGGAGCAACGGATACAATAAATGATATTAGTGGATGTGCAGGTAAAACTTTGATGGATGTGGAAGGCTCCTTTAGGGCCTTCGATAGACGTGAGGGAAGAGTGGTGGGTACAGGTTTTATAGTTCCTGCGGTGGCAGGGAAAAGTGCCAGGATGGAAGGGTGGGTTGTAACGGAGGGAATGGTGGGAAGCGGTCTTGCGGAAGGCAGAAAGGGGTGGTGAGGGAAATATAGCCCTGGTGGTGGGGTCTATTTGGAGGTGGCGGAAATGTTGGCGGATGATTTGGTTTATGCTAAGGTTTGGAGGGTGGAAGGTGAGCACCAGGGGCGTTCTGTCCTTGTTACGGTTGGAGGAGTGGGGTCATACAGATATTGGTTCGCTGCCAGAAGATATAGAACAGTGGTTGATGGGAAATGTTCATCCTGGCGTTCAGTTACGAGTGGATCTGTGTTGGGTTCACTGCTGTTTGTGTTTTTATACTTTGCCTGGATGAGGGCGGAGAAAGATGAGTGAGTAAAATTGCTTATGACAATGAGGTTGCAGTGTTAAGGATAGTGCCGAAGGATGTTATCAGTCACAGGGGAACACAGATAAAGTGCCGAGGTGGGCTGAGGGGTGGTCATCGGGATTTAATTACGAAAAGTGTGAAATAGTACACTTTGTAAGGAGTTACAAGAATGCAGAACACAGGAATAATGGTCAGATTCCTGGTAGTCGAGACGAGCAGAGACCTTGGTATCCATATACATTTATTCCTGCAAGTTTAACCTCGGTGGATAACTTCATTAAGGAGCCACACGGTGTGTTAGCTTTTCTTAGTGGAGGGATTGAGATTCAGAGAATGAGGTCATGCTGCAGCTGTACAAAACTCTGGTGCAGCTGCAGTTGTGGAAAGTTCTTGTCAATGTATAATGGCAATAATGTGGAGGCTTTGGAAAGGGTTCAGAGCACATTTAGACCATAAGACCGTAAGACATAGGAGTGTAAGTAAGGGCATTCGGCCCATCGAGTCCACTCCGCCAGTCAATCATGGCTGATGGGCATTTCAACTCCACTTACCAGCGTTCTCCCGTAGCCCTTAATTCCTCGAGACAACAAGAATCGATCAATCTCGGCCTTGAAGATATTTAGTATCCCGGCCTCCACTGCACTCTGTGGCAATGAATTCCACAGGCCCACCACTCTCTGGCTGAAGAAATGTCTCCGCATTTCTGTTCTGAATTGACCCCCTCTAATTCTAAGGCTGTGTCCACGGGTCCTAGTCTCCTCGTCTAACAGAAACAATTTCCTAGCATCCACCCTTTCCAAGCCATGTAATATCTTGTACGTCTCTATTAAGTCTCCCCTCAATCTTCTAAACTCCAACGTATACAATCCCAGGATCCTCAGCCGTTCCTCATATGTTAGACCTGCCATTCCAGGGATCATCCATGTGAATCTCCGCTGGACACGTTCCAGTGCCAGTATGTCCTTCCTGAGGTGTGGGGACCAAAACTGGACACAGTACTCCAAATGGGGCCTAACCAGAGCTTTATAAAGTCTCAATAGTACATCTCTGTTTTTATATTCCAACCCTCTTGAGATAAGAGACAACATTGCATTCGCTTTCTTAATCACGGACTCAACCTGCAGTTTTACCTTTAGAGAATCCTCGACTAGCACTCCCAGATCCCTTTGTACTTTGGCTTTACTAATTTTCTCATCATTCAGAAAGTCGTCTCTGCTTTTATTCTTTTTGCCAAAGTGCAAGACCTCGCACTTGCTCACGTTAAACTCCATCAGCCATTTCCTGGACCACTCTCCCAACCTGTCTAGATCCTTCTGTAGCCTCCCCACTTCCTCAGTACTACCTGCCTGTCCACCTAACTTCGTATCGTCGGCAAACTTCGCTAGAATGCCCCCAGTCCCCTCATCTAAATCATTAATATATAATGCGAATAGCTGTGGCCCCAACACTGAACCCTGCAGGACACCGCTCGTCACCGGCTGCCATTCTGAAAAAGAACATTTTATCCCAACTCTCTGCCTTCTGTTGAACAGCCAATCCTCAATCCATCCCAGCAGCTCACCTCGAACACCATGGGCCCTCACCTTGCTCAGCAGCCTCCCGTGTGGGACCTTATCAAATGCCTGTTGAAAGTCTAGATAGACCACATTCACTGGGTTTCCCTGGTCTAACCTACTTGTTACCTCTTCAAAAATTCCAACTGATTTGTCAGGCAGGACCTCCCTTATTAAAACCATGTTGACTTGTTCTAATCAGACTCTGCTCTTCCAAGAATTTAGAAACCTCATCCTTAATGATGGATTCTAGAATTTTACCAACAACCAAGGTTAAGCTGATTGGCCTATAATTTTCCATCTTTTGTCTTGATCCTTTCTTGAACAATGGGGTTACAACAGCCATCTTCCAATCATCGGGGACCTTTCCTGACTCTAGTGACTCTTGAAAGATCTCAACCAATGCCTCTGCTATTTCCTCAGCCACGTCTCTCAGAACTCTAGGGTGTATCCCATCGGGGCCAGGAGATTTATCAATTTTAAGACTTTTTAACTTTTCTCGCACTATCTCTTTCGTAATGGCAACCTTACTCAACTCAGCCCCGTGACTCCCTTTAATTTTTGGGATATTACTCATGTCTTCCACTGTGAAAACTGACGCAAAGTACTTGTTAAGTTCTCCTGCTATTTCCTTATCTCCCATCACTAGGCTTCCTGCATTAGTTTGAAGTGGCCCAATGTCTACTTTTGCCTGCCGTTTGTTTTTTATGTACTGAAAGAACCTTTTACTATCATTTCTAATATTACTGGCTAGCCTACCTTCATATTTGATCTTCTCATTTCTTATTACACTCTTTGTTTTCCTCTGTTTGTTTTTGTATCCTTCCCAATCTTCTGATTTCCCACTGTTCTTGGCCACTTTGTAGGATCTCTCTTTTTCTTTAATAGATTTCCTGTCTTCCTTTGTCAGCCATGGTTGTCTAATCTCTCCCTGGATAATCTTTCTTTTCTTGGGGATGAATCTCTGTACAGTGTCCTCAATTATACCAACAAACTCCTGCCATTTTTGCTCTACTGTCTTCCCGGTTAGCCTCTGCTTCCAGTCTATTTTTGTCAGTTCCTCTCTCATGCCCTCATAATTACCTTTGATTTAACTGTAACACCATTACATCAGATTTTGCCCTTTCTCTTTCAAACTCCAGACTGAACTCTACCATATTATGATCGCTACTTCCTAAGGGTTCCCTTACTTTGAGATCTTTTACAGAGTCTGTTTCATTGCAAAGCACTAGGTCCAGAATAGCCTGCTCCCTTGTGGGCTCCATGACAAGCTGTTCCAAAAAGCCATTCTGTAAGCATTCCATGAATTCCCTTTCTTTGGATCCACTAGCAACATTATTTACCCAGTCCACCTGCATATTGAAGTCTCCCATGATCAATGTGACCTTGCATTTCTGACATGCCTTCTCTATTTCCCGGTACATGTTGCGTCGCTGGTCGTGACTACTGTTAGGAAGTCTATACACAACTCCAATTATAGGTTTTTTGCACTTGTGGTTCCTCAATTCCACCCACACAGACTCGACATCATCCGACCCTATGTCATTCAATACCATTGATTTAATTTTGTTCTTAACTAACAAGGCAACCCCAACCCCTCTGCCCACCTCTCTGTCTTTTCGATAAGTTGAAAAACCATGGAGGTTTAACTGCCAGTCCTGACCCCCCTGTAACCAAGTCTCTGTGATGCCTACCACATCATAATCGTTTATTATTATCTGTGCCATTAGTTCGTCAGCTTTGTTATGAATGCTACGAGCATTCAGGTAAATAGCCTTAATGCTAACTTCTTTATCATTAGAGATGTTGGAAGTCATATGATGCCCTAAGTTATCCCTGCTTTTTTCTGCATTCTCAGTCTGCCTCAATTTTAAATCCGCCTGGACACATGCTATCCTGCTGCTTATCTTTCCATTTAATGCCATACTCCCTGTCGCTTTCACTTTCCCTTCCCCCCAACTCAGAAGTTTAAAGTCCTACTGACCACCCTATTTATCCTCTTCGCTAGAACATTGGTACCTGATCGGTTCAGGTGGAGACCGTCCCAACGGCACAGATCCCCCCGTTCCAAAACTGATGCCAATGCCCCATGAAGTGGAATCCCTCTTTCCCACACCAATCCCTTAGCCACGTGTTTACTTGCGTACTTTTCTTGTCCCTATGCCAATTGGCACCTGGCTTGGGCAGTAATCCCGAGATTATGACCCTTGAGGACCTGTGCTTCAATTTCCTGCCGAGTGCTTTGTAATCCCCAAACAGGTCCTCCACCCTAGTCTTGCTATGTTGTTAGTACCAACGTTAACCACAACAACTGGATCCTCCCCGTCCCGCTCCAATATCCTTTCAAGCCAGTCGGAGATGTCCCGCACCCTGGCACCGGGCAGGTAATACACCATGCGAGACTCCCGATCCAGCTTGCAAAGGATACTATCTGATCCCTAATTATAGAATCCCCTATAACCACTACTTGTGTAGTAGCTCCCCCCTCTTGAATGGCCTTCTGCACCATGGTGCCTTGGTCAGTTGGCGCATCCTGTCCAGAGCCCTTTTCCTCATCCGAACAGGGAGCAAGAATCTCGTACCTGTTGGACAAAGTCAAGGGCTGAGGCTCCTCCACTCCTGAACTCAGGTTCTCCCTACCTGCCTCACTTACAGTCACACTCTGTTGTGCCTGATCACTAGCTGAATGTGAATTACTTAATCTCCCAGGTGTGACTGCCTCCTGACACAAAGCGTCCAGGTAACTCTCCCCCTCCCGGATGTGCCGCAGTGTTTGAAGCTCAGATTCCAGATCATCAACTCTGATCCGGAGTTCTTCCAGCAACCAACACTTGCTGCAGATGTGGTCACTGCCGTTCACAATGGGATCAGCCAGCTCCCACATCATACAGCTACAGCACATCACCTTCTCGGCCATCTCTGCTTAGTTAGTTAATTACTTAGTTACTTTGTACAAGTTTGAGTTAGAATACTTTCTGATACCTTTCCGCTATAGTTTTTCCCTAACGAAAGAATAATATATATACACACAAAAATAAAATGAAGTAAATTTTTAACTAGTCACTAGGAAAGATATAAAAAATCCTTACCTTTAAAAAAAACCCAGAGTAGTTAAGAAGGTTAGAGGAGGAGGGTGGGTGGGAGATACTACAGGTGTAGAATCTCGGGTTTAGCTGCCTTCCTGAGTTGTATACTCACTGCTTTCCTTCCCGGCTGCCCCTCTGCTCGCCGTCACTTCCTCTGCTGCTCCCGCTCTTTCTGTGAAGAGAGAGAGAAAAAAAACACCGCTGCCCGCTACAGGTAAGTCATTTTAAAACAAACTGTCTTACCTTCGCTGTAGTTTCCCGTGTTCACTTTTACTCAGCTGCTGCTCCCACTCAAATGACCGTTGGTGTCAAAGGGTGAGTATTTTTACTCACTGTTTTCCTTCCCGGCTGCCCCTCTGCTCGCCGTCACTTCCTCTGCTGTTCCCGCTCACTGGGATATTGCCTGCTGTGGAAGGAAGGTCACACGTGGAAGGCATGAGAGACTTGAGGCTGTTTTCGGTCGGGTAAAGAAAGTTGAGAGGTGACTTAAGTTAGACACGTAAGATAATGCAAATTTTAAGTATGATGGGCAGTGAGAGCCTTTTTCCTCCGATAGTAATAGCTAGCACGAGGGTACAATGCTTTAAACTGAGGGGTGATCGATAGAGCACAGATCTCAGAGGTCCTTCCTTAATTTTGAGAATAGTACGGGTGAGAAACAGCCTGCCTGCATCAGTAGTAGACTCGCCAAATTTAAGGGCACTTAAATGCTCATGGGAAAAACATATGGATTAACATGGAGTAGTGTTGTTTTATAGATTTTAGATTAGTTTCACATTTCGAGCAACGACAAGTGCCAAATAATCTGTCCTCTCCTGTATAGTTCTATGGTCTCTCACACTCACTCAGCCACACAGTAACATCCCATCAAACGTCATCCCCTGTACACTCCCAAACCTATAGTCTCAAAGCCCTGCATTCTCACTCAATGTCATACGTATTTGCCCAAACATTATGACAGCATCACACTCACTTCCCTGCCTCTTCACCAGCATCACGTTCATTCCACTGCACGCTCGCATACGGTTTTTATCACTTCCCTGCGCACACTCCACTGTCACATTCTCTCCCACATTCAACCGACTGCAGATTCCACTGCCGTCACATTGACTCTGCTGTATACTCACGTCATATCAGGCTTATTCTCCTGCATAACTTTAACACCATCATGTAGTCACCATGCATTCCCGCACAGTCACTGCCACTCCCACGAACACTCCGCCACCATCACACTTACACTCTCTGCATTCTCCCCTACTTTCGTACTGTGTCCCCCACACACTTAACTCCCTCGGTTTCTCCATGACCATCACACACATTTCCCTGCTTCCTATCCCACAGTCATGGTCACTGCTCTGCTCACTCCCACTTGATCATGCATATACCCCTAACTTCCCCATCATCATGCACACTCCCCGGCATACTCACCGACTTTCAGGCATACTCCTGTGCTCAATCTCCCCAATACACTGGTTCTCTCATCCACATCCATATCATTCCTCATACTGTCCCATGATCAGACTCACTCTCCCATGATCAGTCTCACTCACCCATTATCACGCACACTTCCTTGCACATCGATTCCATCACACTCAGCCTTTGGCTCACGGCCCTAATATCACCCTGGCTCCCAGATATAATTCTGCGCCATCAGCTTCACTCCTCTGCACACTTTCACACGGTTTTGCACGGATCCCATTTTTTTTTCATGCTCCGCTACCGCCACTATCAATTGTGCACACATTTCCCCAACGACATGCTGACTCACCGTCACACTATCCCTCCATCACGCTCACTATGCTCACACTCCCGCACCGTCACACTTACTTTCCGTGCATACTCCGCTCCCAGATACTCAGAACTGCACTCACACCCACCATCACACTCATTGTCCTCCACTCATCCCACTGTCAAGCTCATGCTGCTGCACGCATCGCTACCTTGTCGTTCACCCTCAGTGCACACAACCACCCATCAGGCTTAATCTCCTGCATATTTGCATACTGTCATGCCCACTCGTTGTTCACTCCAGGAGTGTCACTGTCATTACATGCAGACTTCACGATCATCCCTGCAAACTCATTCTCCCTGCAAACTAACCCACTGTCCCACTCAGTCCCCAAACATTACTCCATTGACACACTCACTTCCTCACACAACTCACCACTGTCGCCCACACTCCCCAGCACAAGACCCCACCATCGCTCTCACTCCACGGAACACACCTCAACCACATGCTCACTCTATCACAGACTTCCATACCATCAAATGCACTCCACTGTGTAATTTCCCATCATCATTCGCAGTCGCCCACACTCAACTCCAGCGTCAGGTGCACTCCTCCGCACTCTACTGCACCGTCACATTCGCATATCAGCACACTCGGCCATCGTCACGCTCACTGGCCCAAACAATCCAAAACCATCTCGAGCACTCACCCGCAGACACTTCTATCATCATGTTGTCTGAATTGTATTTTCACTCCTATGGGCATTCCCAGATCTTCATAATCACTTCCCCGCACAGTCACCTACCATAATGCTTACTCCCCTGCACATTCGTTCAATGTCATGGTTTCACACCCCCATTGTCACACTAACTAACCTGCACCGACGTCCACTGTCACGACTACACCCCTACACACTCTAATACCCTCACACCAACATTCACTGTACACTACATCACCAAATCTCTCACTCAGTTGCAGACTACCCTCTGTGCCGTAACTCCAGTGCACACTCCCTCAGCATCATGCGAGCTCCTCTTAACTCTCTCCACTGTTGTACTCAGTTCCACCCTCATGTTCCCACATTCACGCATACTTCGCCAGTCAATATTCCACCATCACACTCACTGCTCTGCACATTCTCACATGGTCATGCTCACTCCCTCGCTCAATACCTCTTGATCAAGCACTGACCACCGATAACTTACCCACCTTTATGCTCACTCCCCTGCATACTCACTCACATTCAGCACACTTTTGGACTTTATCCTACACCGTCACACTCATTCCCCCATCACATCCAAAACATTATGCAAATACACCCATTCAATCTCCCATCATCATGCTCACTCCTCTGCACTCGCCAACAATGTTGCACTCAATCCCCCACTCATTTCCTGTCGATCATACACACTCCACTCCCACTTCCCCACCACCACGCTGACTCTCCCACACACTACTGCACCATCCGTTTCTCTCCCTGGGCACTACTCCTTCCTCAGGCTCACTTCCCCACAAACTCTTTGGAAATCCGGTGCCACTTTGTGCACAATCCACTTCCGCCTGGCCTACTTAGCCTCACACTTCTCCAAAGTCACTCTCACTTCCACATCTACTACTCCACAGTCACACACACCACTCCACTCACTGCCCCTCTATCAAGATCACTTTCGACCACACTCATTAACCTGAACACTGGCTTGTAAACACCTCCTCAGCGAATCCTCTCGAAATGGCCTCCGACCCCATTCGCACACAATCCACTGTTGTTCCAATCCCACAGTTTCACCCTGGCCACAGCGTGGTGCATTTCGTACATTTACATCTGAGTAAGGTCCAATGTTCTCACACCCACTGTGTCTCCTGTGAACGCATTTGACCCAATCCTCAGACTTTTACTCAAGCAACGGACTGATACTGCACAACATTCCCTCTGCTACATTGTCAACGACCAATAATCCCCAGCACCACCAAACCCTGTCTCTGTTTCCTTGCAACCGAAGATGAGAGAGGATTCGAGTAAGGTAGGTTTGGAAATAGGGATATGAAGAGTTAGAGAGTGCATGACCGAGATAGACTGTGAACGAGAATGGCGAAGGGGGCAGAAAAACTGAGTGTGTCAACGGAAATATGTTCCAGTGTGAGCGCTGGAGTGAGATATGGATCAAAACCAGCAAAGCGATTGAGTTGAATTCTGCCGAAGGCCAGATCGATCTGAGTGCCCCAGAGATGCATGTAGAGATGGAGTGACTTAATTAATCACCTGAGATCAGCTCCGTTACCCTTACCTTCCCTGAGGTCCTGAACTTGGGGCTGAGTCAGTCTCTCTCCAGCTCAGCTTCTTCAACACAAACAGAAATAACAATATAGCTAACACCACTGCTTGAAACTTCTTAATAAACACATTTATTGTTACCAGATTGAAGTGATCCATGTAAACATTGGAATGCTGCTTTGCTTGCTGGCCCCTGAAGGTGAGAAGCTTTGAAATGTAAACCTATAACTCCCTGCGGGATGAGATTTGACAAAACAGCACGATCATCAATCGGTTATCATAGTGACAGGCTGTTTTGTTCCTGAAACAATGCACTGAATCGAGAAAGCCCTTAATGTATTGATTTTGGAGGGAAAGTATTGCTTTTTGAATTTGGGCAAAGGGAAATTGCAACACATTCTTCAGCTGATTCCTGAACTTTTTCTGCGTTACAGTATAAATCACGGTGTTTGTGCAGCAACTGAGGAGCTGCAGTATGAAGCCCAGTTCCGTCACAAAGCGATGTAGATAAATAGCATTAAACCCAATAAGATGCATCCGGTTCCATATAGAATACACCATTAACGTTGACCATAACAGGATGAAATTTGCCGAGATCACAAACAGTAAAATGACAGATTTTTGTCGATTTGTCATTTCTGTGTCACACTGAGCTTTCGCATTATTGTGAGCCCGGAGTCTTATGTAGGCTCTGCTGGTCACCAAAATGTGTCTGACGGTGAAAACATTAAGCAGCAATATCAGGAGAAATGGGAGAGCCGGTGTTAGAATGTGATGTAGGAACTCGACTGCAATACAGGCTCTGGAGAAACGAACTTTTTTTTTTAACATCACAAAACCACGGGAAGTTCTCCAGCCAATACTGAACTGTGAACATAAACTACCAGAAAATGTTCTTTAAACCGCTCAACACTGTCACGGTTCCAAGGACCGCAGCCACCGTTTCCTCACTGCAATATTTAGTTTTCAGCTTCTGGCAACAAATTGCTATAAATCGATCAAAGGTGAAACTGACGGTGAACCAAACCGAAGAGTCAATGGCTGCATAAAGCAGGACAGCGTGGATATTACACACGGGGATAGAATACATGAAATAAAACTGTTCGTAATAAACAACAGGAATGTGTCTTAATATCAAGTCGAGGATAATGACCAGTAGATCTGCCACTACCATGGCACCCAGGTAATGGCTGACGTATGGAGACAATCCACAATCTTTGGAAAGAAGGACGTGGATCGTCACTATGTTAACTGTGAGAATGGAAAACACACAAATTATATATCAGCCTGCAACCAAATTAATCTTTTTTTGAGGACCCAGTGACAGTTGCAAATGTGTCATTACTTTTATAGACTTAGTAAAATAATTGGAGCTGAAATGATAAATTGCAAGGTCTGACTTAATGACAAAATCATGTCATCAAACGCAAGAAACCTTCCCTCACCAAGCACACGTAGACAAATCCATAATAACAGATGCTTTCTCGAACATTCCCACACAATCATTCACTCGAGAGTTTAAATACAGAGAGTGAAAACTTTGCAGTCCTGAAGGTTTGTCATTCATGACAAGCGCAGTTTGGAAATTTCTGTCTTGTGATGGATGCTCTGTCATGTAGAAATGTAAAGGTAGGGAAAATGTATTCAGCTCATTAAATGCCAGAACTGTACGTGCTTCTACTTGCAAAAGGATATCGCCTCTCGGGATCTTATCTTTGGTTCAAATCACTGACATTCGGCGGTTCATAAATACTGTCAGTGAAAGAATATTCCTAGCAATGTCAGTCATAGGATGATTTGAATAATGTTCGTGATAGAATTTTCCAGACAATGTCAATTATAGAATGCTCCTGGAAAATGATCTATGTATTGTTTCAGAAATTGTCGGTTGTAGAATGTTCTGAAGAATGTCAGTACCATAATTTTCTGGTGTATGTCACTTGTAGGATGCCCCGGGGAAGAGAGACTAGATAGAGTGGCGCTGGAAAAGCACAAAAGGGCAGGCAGCATTCGAGGAGCATTTCAGCCAAAAGCCCTTCATCAGTAATAGAGGCAGTGTGTGTGCAGAGTGGAGAAACAAATGAGAGGTGGGGTGGGAGTGGGGAGAAAGTTGCATAGAGTACAATAGGTGAGTGGGGGTGGGGATGGAGGCGATAGGTCAGAGAGGAGGGTGGGGGAAGGTAGCAAAGCTTACATTGGGAAAATGGGGGTGGGGATGAATGTGATACTTCAGAGAGGATGGTGGAGTGGATAGGTGAGACGGAAGATAGGCAAGTAGGACAGGTCATGAGTGCGGTGCTGAACTGGATGGTTTAAGAGGGGTAAGGTGGGGGAAGAGGAAATGAGGAAACTGGTGAAATCAACATTGGTGCCCTGGGGTTCAAGTGTCCCAAAGCAGAAGATGAGGTGTTCTTCCTACAGGCTTCAGGTAGTGAGGGAGCTGCGGTGGAGCAGGCCCAGGACCTGCATATCCTCAAGAGAGTGGGTGGGGCAGTTGAAATGTTAGACCAGAGGGCTTTGGGGTTGATTGGTGCGGGTATCCCGGAGATGTTCCCTGTAGCTCTCTGCTCGGAGGCGTCCAGTCTCTCCAATGTAGAGGAGATCGCATTGGGAGCAACACGTACAATAATTGATATTGATGGATGTGCAGGTAAAACGTTGATGGAGGTGGAAGGCTCTTTTGTGACCTTGGATGGAGGTGAGGGAGGAGAGTGAGCGCAGTTTTTGCAATTCCTGAGGTGGCAGGGGAGGCTGCCAGGAAGGCAGGGTGAGTTTCTTGGGGGGCGCGGACCTGACCAGGTTGTTACAGAGGGACAGCGGAAATAAATATATCCCTGGTGTTGAGCTCCATTTGGAGGTGACGGAAATGTCTTCGGATTATGTGTTTTATGCGAATGTTGGTAGGCTGAAAAGTGAGCACCGGGGGTGGGGGTGCATTCTGTCCTTGCTCCCGTTGGAGGGATGGGGTTTGAGGGGGGACGTGCGGGATGGAGACTCAATTGGCACATTGTTACAATACTAATACAGCGAAGCCAATGTCTCAATCATTTGATGAACGATCCGTTTTTTTTATCCATCAAGCAGATGCCATCCCTTATTCCAAGATCTCCCCCACCTCCTTCGACTTTTTGTATCACACTCGAAAATATGAAATGCTCCAGATGTTCAATTTCCAATGTCAGTCATCCTGCAGTCAGTTCTCTCTAATGCCATTAAATCATATGTATTTCGCCTCAAAATATGCAGTGAACTCCTTGATCTATTTTAAGGATACCATACATATTTTGATTGAAGACCATTCGTTCAGCTTTTTAACCTAATATTCTCTGCTTCATTGTTCCCGTTATTCCTCATAATGGTCAGTCAGGAAAAAGGCTGAAACTCTCATACTCACAGAATCAATACTGATGGGCAATGTTTCATGAAGTACCATCACCTTCCATGGGTATATCCTGTCCAACCGATAGGACAGATGTACCACTGGCTACACCGTGATATTCATTCAGGGCCTGAGTTACTTTGGAATTGCCGAACATTGATTCCAAAACTGGAGAAATCTCATGGTTACAATTCTAGGAAATCTCTTGATGGTGATCTCCACTGTCCTCCACACCAGCTTTTTTTGGAACAAATAAGTCCCTGTCGATGTTGAAAATAAATGAAGAAACGCTCGGGTGACGCAGAGCGTACTCTGGGTCTAGGACCTTAATGTTGATCACCAAGAGTGTTTAAAAATGGCATTCATCCCCAAACTCCATCAATAGACACATTGACCTGGACACCATATACAAACCACTACAGCTGAAACTGACACCCGGAAACGGCAAGAACATCCATCAACAGACACATCGACCTGGACCCCAGATACAAATCACTGCAGCTGAAACTGACACCCGGAAGCGGCAAGAACAAACCAATATAAATACCGGAAGAAACATCAAAGCAGCGCTTCACACGAGGCTCCCACCGCACTGATGATGTTCCCTAGCCAGGGAACGAAAAGTTTGCAGCAAAAACTTCCAGCTCGGCGAGCAGAACCACAACAGTGTTTAAAAAAGCAAACCACTGACAGAGCAGAGAGAGAACTGAAACAGACAGCAGCCAGACTGTGGGAAGTGATGAATGAACAAACATTCTCACCAAACTACCTGTCACAGCTGGATCTTCCCCAAGCAATATCTGTAATAGGAGCTAGCACATAGTCCTGATGCTGTGTCTTTCTCAGCTTCGAATTGAAGATACCGCCCAATCTGTTATCTGACACTAACTCCTGCGAAGTTGGACATACTTCCAAAGTACAGAGCAAATGGAAACTGGACATCCATGAAGCACTGTGGGCTATCAGCAGCTGCAAAATCAATGTCCTTGTCTCCATCGTAAAGTAAGTGCTGAGCTACTCTCTGTTGGTTCAAAAACGTTCAGCACCATTCACACCTACACTGACACATAAGAAGACCATTCAGCCCATCAAGAGTTCCAAACAGCAAAAGAATGACACCATTCAACCGTTCGAGGCTGTTATTCAGTTATTAGAGCAGAGCGTCTAATCCCTCCTGCCTGTCACATAGGAAGTGTGATGAAATATTTAGAATTTCAAATCTGATATATAGGTGGACTGGTTACAGAATCGGAAGAGTCTATAAAATTGATAAATTAGTCACTGTGAGATTAACAGACATTAATAACTGCAGTGACACAGTAATCAGTGCTGGGTCCAAAACTATTTGCAAACTTTCCTATTTGTTTAATAAATGGAAGAAATTCATTCTCATTAAATTCATCATTGATGCGAAGACCGTCAGGAAACGAAGTTGTGACAGGACGTGGAGAGTCTGTAATTCCACAAGCAATAGGGATTTCGCAGGTGACACATAACGTAGTTCATTGAGAACCTGTGAATTTTTCAGGAAAAATTAAAAGGCTGAATATTATAATCAACAGAAAAATTACGGAACTTCACAATACAGAGTCTACTTGAAGGTTCACTCTAACCTGTTGAGACATGGGAACTGTTGCTCCAACTACCTGATGATGACTTATGTGATATTCCCACTGGCATAATCGCACTCAGTACACGCGGGATATTTTATTTGATTGGGTGGCGGTGGCGAAATTTGAGGGGCAGTGTTTACTGGACCGTTTATGAAGACCTTAACGTGAGGTGCCTTTTTTTCATCGTGGACACCCGGAGACGATAGAACATCGTCACCAACAGGATGTACTGTGCGTGGTCACACTGTAACGTCAATGAAGTGAGACGGAAGTTCCAATCACAAGAATGAGAACATGAAGTAAATACTTTTCCATACTGAACAGTTTTGTTGCATCACATCATCAATTCACTGCACAGAACCAACTCGAACACCATAAATTCAAAGGATATATCTATTCACTTCTGTTCTGTCCAATCAAGCAACCTGCCCAGAAGTGAACACTGTGTAGACTACACCATTGCAATGATCTACAAACCCGAAGGAGATATTTGTCAAGGATGAGAGCTGGACTGACCACAACTGTAGAACATGTTTCTATAACATTCTGAGTGAAACAATCGCCATCAGAATCTTTAGAGGCAGCTAACATTCAGTTGAACATGCCACCCCTTGTCTTTGAGGGAAAGGACATGGAATTACGATAAAAATCAGAGAGAAAATTTAAAAAAGCGCAAGAGATAGGGAACAGAGAGAAGGAGAATTGTAGGGAAAGAGATAGAAGAAAGTGTGAACGAGGCGGTTTGTACTTCAGAAGTAAGAAGAAAGAAAGAAGAAAGCACGAAGAAAGAAGACCATAAATTCAATTTCTGAATAAGTGAGAACTTACGTGGAAGTGCAGAGAGTTAAAAAGGCAAACTTAGCAGCTGGAATTCTGGCATTTATGAATGGGTTCATGAACGAAAGATTGGCTTTCAAACTAAATTCCTTTCCGTCAGCGATAGAAATTCGAGAAACGGAAAGGGAAAGATAACTCTTGGTGAAGATCAAAAGGATAATCGACAGGTTAACCACAGGTTAAAATGGAATCCCTTGAAGTGGAAACAATGTTTAAAAAGAAAATCTCCAGCGTTTTCACTGCAGAAAAGTAGGCCAAGTGAAGTCACAATGTTAATGAGTTAGGAAAATACCGGGAAGACAGATGTAGGAATAAAAGTTAAGAATAAGCCAATGAATTTGTTTGGAGTGGCAGCGAAAAAGCACAATGAAGATTAGAAAGGTACACCAGAATGCACAAGCTGGTAAAAGGATTTTAAAGAGGAGGTACCACACCTTCTTAAATCATTTATTGTGAACGAAAAGTTTATTCGCATATGCCAGGAGCAGCAATTTAAAAGGTTACAATATTAAGATTTACAGTTTGCTCTCAATCTGTGATATTGAAAGATAACGAGATATGTACTTCTGAAGGACTATTTCCAGAAAGGTTCTGAGTAACGAGAATTCAAGGTGAGACAAAAAAGTTTAATTAAGTAAAGTTAGGTTAAAATGTCCAGCAAAGAGTAGAAAAATCGCAGAAGCGCAGAGACCACTAGAAAGTTAGCATCAGATATTAAATACCATGTTGAGGCCTAATTTCTAAAGCTATACAGAAGATGGAGAAAAAGGAATTCAGTTTTCATTTTTTGTGATCAGCGAAACAACACACGAATCAACGAAATTCAGTACATTATAATTACTTTTTTAACGTCAAGTGTGAAGATCGCAAAAAAAATGATTGAGGAGAAATTGGTAAGTCAGAATTCACAGAACACCTATTTGGTCGATGCGTAAACCTTTTGGTCATAACCAAATAGATTGTGGAGATCGTTAGACAGCATTTGAATGTATCACAGCATACAATGGAACAGGAATCATACATGAAATCAAAAACTGCAGTTTCTGCTACCGTGTATAAGGTGTCCATGGTATTCCGAATGTTAGGTGAACCTTTACCATTAAGGTTTAGTGGAAATTATCAAGTCGAAATCAAAAATGTAGTGAACTCCAGACAGAAAGGAATTTCACAAAGGGTGTCACGCGAATATGTTCAAGAGGTGTTTTGACAGGGAATGAAAGCAAAAGGAGACTATGTTCTTGATTTCAACACAGAGGGAAAAACCAAGTCCAGAAGATTCTAAATCGGACATGCCTCAATAAATTGGACCATGAGGAAGTTGTCATAACTGGGATACGTTATTCAGTTCCCTACCAGCGGTACATCGAAAGTACGAGCCGAATCATGTTTGATTGTGGAAGTAAGAACGGCAAATGTCGAAGAGTGTAATGCTGTAAACGCACAGCCAATCAGGCAGCATCCGAGGAGCATGAGAATCAAAGTTTCGCGAAGATAACATCTCCATCAGGATTGGTTAAACGAGAAGACGAAGAGTGTACAAGTGTATTAATGGCAAACAAAACCTTGTTTTTGAACTTGGCCTCGCAAAAATGGGTGGCACGGTGACTCAGTGGACAGCACTGTCTAACAACACCAGAAACCCAGTTTCAACTTCAGCCTCGAGTGAATGTCTGTGTTGAGTTTGCACATTCTCTCCATCTACATGTAGGTGTGCTGCGGTTTCCTCCCAAAGTGCAAAGATTTGCAGGTCAGGCGAACAGGCCATGCTAAATTGTCCCAGAGTGTAAGGTGCGTGAGTCAGAGGGAAATGGGTCTGTGTATTCCTAGGAGGGTCAGTGTGAACTTGTTCGGCCGAAAGCCCTGTTTCCAAACTGTAGGCAACCATTAAAACAAAAATCAAACAATCATGTGTTTTTGGAAACACTGCAGAATAAGCTGCTCTATCAAACGTATTGTCACATGTACTCACTCAAAGTTTACATTTGGCGACACACCACACAATATTAGATATGAAGGTACACCACCCTATCCCCGCCCTCCCCATAGAACAGTATCGTCTCACAAAATAGAAGAAATGGCTAAATCTAAAGCACGGTTGTCCTTCCAATAAAAGTGTAAAAATAAAGATGCACGATTTAACTACGAATGCATAAGTGCCCGGTCATGCTGGGTTCACACTGATCACAATGACTCGGAGTCCACCGGTTCGCTGTGGGACAGGTTTCTCCCACTCCATGGTGAAATTCTAGAGGAGTGCTTATTGTGAATAAAAATAAAGAAGCTCTTGAACTCGGGGAAATAATTATACGTCGTGATGTGTTGCAATGAGGCCACATGATTGAAGAGGTATTCTGGAGGTCTTTAATATGTTAACCGGAGTTAAATATCCGGGGGTTTTGCAAGTTTGTCCCAGGTCATTGTGGAAAGCTAGGGAAACATTTTGGACTCCAAAGCTGAGGAATTTGCATCGTTCATTGGAATTCTGGGGAAGAATCACTGGATCCAAAACGTTAACTATCATTTCTCTGCACAGATGCTCCCAGACCTGCTGACATTGTTTCTGCTTTACAATGTCTACAGTTATTTCGGTTTTACATTTGTATCATTGACAGCCACGTGTGTGGTGCTGGAAGTCTGGAAGACAGCTAATATTGTGACATTTATTTTAAACATGCAAAAAGTAAAATCTAGGGAACTAGTGAACAGTGAGTCTCATGACAGGGTGGGTAACTGTTGGGAGTAAATTCTGAGAGATAGGACTTACATGCATTCAGAAAGGCAAGAACTGATTAGTGATAGTCAGCATAAATTGGTGTGTGAGCGAAACGTCTCTCATAAACTTGATATAATTTTTCCAAGTGGTGGTAAAGCAGAGAGATGAAGGTAAAGCAGCATACGTATTCGACATGAACATCAGCGAGGCCAAACATGGTTCTGCACGGGAGAAATTTTAAAGGGAATCAGCGAGAGCTAGCCAATTTAGATACAAAATTCGCTGAACAGTATGAGACAGAGGTCGCTGGCAGTGGTTCTTTGTTTCGACTAGAGGCTATGAGCAGCTGCGTGCCACAAGGATCGCTGAATGATCCACTGTTGCTTGTTATTTTCTGAATAAACTGGATGAGAAGATATGAAGCAGGGATACTAAGTTTTTGGACGACTCAAAATTGGCGATATATTGGAGTATGAAGACTGCTGTCTAAGCTCACCATGATATCTCAATCAGCTGGGCCAGTGCGATGGTGTATCGTACATTTAAATGCCATTTGCTGCATTTCCGCTTGAAAAAGTAGGACAGGATTTGCACAGTTAGCAAACGAGCCCTGGGAATGTTGCGAAACAGATCTAACCAGGGTGCACTTGCAGAGGTCCTTGAAATGGAATCGCAAATTGACAACAAATTTATGAAATTATTAGGCATGCTACACTCATGGAACAAAGAACATAGAAAAATACAGCGCAGTACAGGCCCTTCGGCCCTCGATGTTGCGCTGATCCAAGCCCACCAAACCTACACTAGTCCACTATCCTCCATATGCATATCCAATGCCCGTTTAAATGCCCATAAAGAGGGAGAGTCCACCACTGTTACTGGCAGGGCATTCCATGAACTCACGACTCGCTGAGTAAAGCATCTATCCCTAACATCTGTCCTATATCTACCACCTCTTAATTTAAATCTATGCCCCCTCGTAATAGCTGACTCCTTACGTGGAAAAAGGTTCTCATGGTCAACCCTATCTAAACCCCTAATCATCTTGTACACCTCTATCAAGTCATCCCTAAACCTTCTTTTCTCCAATGAAAACAGCCCCAAGTGCTTCAGCCTTTCCTCATACGATCTTCCTACCATACCAGGCAACATCCTGGTAAACCTTCTCTGCACCCATCCCAGTGCCTCCATATCCTTTCTATAGTATGGCGACCAAAACTGCACACAATACTCCAGATGCTGCCGCACCAGAGTCTTATACAACTGCAACATGACCTCAGGACTCCGGAGCTCATTTCCTCTACCAATAAAAGCCAGTACACCAATTGCCTTATTCACAGCACTATTTACCTGAAATAGTGCTCATTGCTCATCGGTAAGATCACTGATAATAGGAGTTGCGACGCCACGTTATGACTGCACAATGGTTAGTACAATTCTTGTCGCCCTGCTATAAACAGAACGTTATAAATGAGAAATGGTAAAACATATTTAAATTGATGTGACAGAGACTGCATGATTTGAGACACAATGATACGGTGTGCAGCGTCGGAACTTTTCTCGTTTGCATTGGAGGATATAGGGTAATCTTATGGGTTTATAAAATCATGCCAGACATTGATAGGAAGAACAACAAAGGTTTTTACCCCAGGGGCAAGATCTCCAAAAGCAGATGGCAGAGGATTACTTTGACAGTGAAGAGATTTAAACGAGATCTAAGTGACAGCTGTTTCTTACAGTGGGTAGTATGTACATGTAACGAGCTGTGGGACAAAGTGGTAGAGGCGAGTAAAATTACATTTTAAAGACAGTGAGATGTCAACAAATAAATGGGAACGTTTCATAGCGGTAAGTGCCATATGAAGCTGAATCGGACAAGTTACGTTTAGGAAAACTGGTGAGCATGGACGATTGAGGTTGAAGGGTCTGTTTATATATTGCACTAAGTTAAGAGTCTATGACTTTGAAACTCATCTTTCACCACTAATTCTTCATTACAATCAAGTCTGTGTCATTTGTGGGTGAACATGCTAGGGTGAGAACCATGTGTACCCAAAACAGACGATTACCAGCCAAAAAAGGCCGGACCTGACTCCTTGCATTCCAAACAGCAGTACTAGAATGAGGTACAAAGGGAGAAATGATCCCCACAATAACAGATCAGACCCAAGCTTTGCAGTCCTGCCATATTCAGTCACAAATGCTGATAGAGAATCAAACAATTAACTGGAGGAGAACGTTCCACGAATATCCCCATCCCAAGTAAAGGAACAGCTGTGCGTTCCTATGCATAAGACAAGGATGGCGTATCTGTGTCAACGTCAGCCAGACATGTTGAGTCTATGATCTACCTCAAAGTCATCATGATGACTAGAGACTCAAATGTGCGAGTCGTTAATCAATGCAATCCGCTGCACATAACATGGAGAAGCTGCTGAGCACAGAAGATATGATAAAGTCTTGACACCATTCCTGCCAAAAGCAATGAAGAATTGTGCTGCATCATAAACGGTGCCACTGTGGAAGCTGTTTTATTCCAGCTCGAACTCTGACGTCTACCCAGCAATTCGGAAAATGACTTAACTTTGCCCAGTTATCAGAGGATAACTACGTTCTTCCCAACAGCGATCCCCATCAGGACCATCATGATCATCAAATATGTTGGATTTCTTTTTGACACGGCTGTCAAGAACTGCAGAAATAACTTGCACAGTGTTGTTTCTGATAGGTCCCGATGTGGAGATGGACCCGTTGTGGAAATAACGTTGGATTAATATTTCCAAAATGGCTAATGCTGTGGCAGTTGGTGGAAGTTAAGCACACTAGATAAACTAATGAGATGTAAAATCTGCTGTCAGTAATAGTGACATTGCAGCGAATGTCTTTTGTAAACGCAGGTTTGCCTTACAACTATATGTGCAGGAAGTAAAGTTCCCGTCATTTCCTGGTCTGGCCTAGAAGTTTCTCCAGACATCCAGTTATGTGATAAACTCTTCAACGCTCTCTAAAAAGACCAAATAAGACAGTCAATTGTGTCAACCTTCTCAGAGTTCTTCAAGTATAATCCCAGAAATAACATCTGGGGCAGCCTTGGAATTAGCAAGGGGAACGGGAAACACAGTCAGTCCTGCAGAAGATGGCTTGCTAACATCTCAGAGCTTCTGACAACAATTACAGAGCTTTCTCGCTGACTGCAAAGAAACATCAAGAATATAGTCGGCTTTTTACACCAGTGGGTGCCCCTATTCTACTTATTGGCCGGTTATCACTTCAGTGCAACTTTCCCACACAACATGGACACTTCATAATGTGAATATAAATATTAAATATGTATTATTAACTGCAGTGGCAATTTCGGTGTATCTGTTTTGCTCCACATTTCAACATTATCGTGGGTCATTTTATTTTTCAACATCATTCTCGCGTTCTCTCCCCATACCTTCAGAGTCGAGAAATTCTGAATTATATTGGGTGCCTTGGCTTCCACATCCTTATGTCGTCGAAAATTGGCCAGCTTCACCAGTCTCTGAGTGTCAACATTTATTCTCGTCTCAATGATGCCTGCCTGCATCTAATACCGTGGCTACTTAGTGTCAATGTTCTGTAAAATAGGACTCTATTGCAAGTCAGATGACCGTTTTTTTAAACAATATTCAAGGGGCATCCCCATCTAATTGACCACTCTATTAGCTGGGAAGGACAGACAAGGAAGGACAGACACAGGCATTCAGTGGACAGGAGCAGGCCAAGTGTCAAAGACGTGAGTCAAAGATGCTGAAACCTGGCCAACGTGAAGCACCACGTGGGGCATGCTGAGAATTGAACGTGAGCGTGAGGTGCCCATTTTCTACTTTGTTCCTGAGCTTTGTAACGATGGAACCTGATCGATCAAGGAGACAATCACGAAAAGGAAAGTGAAGATATAGAGGGATAGATATTTGCGTTTGAATTGTACTATTTCTGAATGGAAACCAAGTTTTAGAATCATGGGGTTTGGCAGAGGAAGGGGAATGCTCAAGTGAGAATTTGCAGGATCCAATCACAAGAATGAGAACAGAGCTTAAATGTGCTTCATGATCAGTGAAATGGATAATTATATCACATATTCCATTCACTTCAAAAAAATACACTAAATGCTGGAAACCGAAAGAATAACTGTTCAGTTTTTAGAACTGTGCAGACCAGTATAGTCTATTGCACAATACAGCCCGTAAAAATATGCAGAGAGCAAAACTATGCATTCCACAGCAGTGTATTGATTCTTTTTAACTGGAATAAATGGCGTGGTGAGCTGTGTTCCTGACAACAGTGACTTTTTAAAATCACACAGATGTACCACAATTTAACAGATCCTTCAGTGCCACTCTTTCATGCCGAACAGACACCTGAATCAAATCTAGCCCTGTTTGCCAGCAGTTGTCCCATATTCAACTAAATTCTTCCTAAACATCCATCCAGACGCCTTTTAAATGCAGTAATTTGAATATCCTCCAACACCCCCTTAGGCAGCTCATTCGATTCACTAACAACAATGTGCGTGAAAACGTTGTTGTGTGGGTACCGTTCATATATTTACCCTTCCAACCTTAACCTGTGACCTCTAGTTCCAAAATATCCCAAACTGGGAAAATATATTTTCAATTCCTTCTATCCATGCCGCTCATGCTTAACAAGCCTCTGTAAGGTCACTCCTCTGCATCCGACGCTTCAGGTAAAACAGCCATACCCTCTTCAACCTTACCCTGTAGCTTAAATAGTCCAACGCAGGAAAATTCCTTTTAAGTCTTTTCTGAATCATTTCAAGTTTCGGAACATCCATCTGATAGAAAGCAGAATGGAGTTACACTCATAGTTCGAAAAGTGGGCGAACCAATGGCCTGCACAGCCGCAATATGAACTTCCAACTCCTGTACTCAGCAGTCTGACAAATAAATGAGCGCATACTAAATGCCTTCATCACGACCATATCTTTCTGCGACTCCACTTTCGAGAAACTATGATCCAGCACTTCAACGTCTCTTTCATCAGCAACGATTTGGAGATGCCGGTTTTGGACTGGGGTGTACAGAGTTAAAAATCACACAACACCAGGTTATAGTCCAACAGGTTTAATTGGAAGCACACTAGCTTTCGGAGCGACGCTCCTTCATCAAGTGATAGTGGAGGGCTCGATCGTAACACAGAATTTATAGCAAAAATTTGCAGTGTGATGTAACTGAAATTATAAATTGAAAAACTGATTGTCTGTTAAGACTTTCGTCTGTTAGAATACGGTGATAGTTTCATTCATTCATGTGTAAATCACAAAATACTGCAGAAATTTATGAAAAACAGTGTTATCTCAATTATTAGATTAGAAAAAATCTGAACATCAGGTCATAGACAGAGAACACAGGTGCTAACACCTTCAACATATTGTCTAGCTATCACCATTGTTAGAAGCTAACCCGAGAATGCAACTTGAAAAAGAAGGGTTTTGTGATTTACACATGAAAGAAGTGAAATTATCACTGTATTCTAACAGATGAAAGGCTTAACAGACAATCAACTTTTCAATGCATAATTTCAGTTACATAATTCTGCAAATTTTTGCTATAAATTCTGTGATACGATCGAGCCCTCCACGATCACCTGATGAAGTAGCGTCGCTCCGAAAGCTAGTGTGCTTCCAATTAAACCTGTTGGACTATAACCTGGTGTTGTGTGATTTTGAACTTCATCAGCAACAATCACCAGGGGACTTTACTGTTAACTGTTTAAACTCTGGTCTGATTTTTTTTTCTCCAAATGAAGTACATCACATTCAACTAAATTAAACTCCAGTCTTCACACAATTGACACATCTGATCAATATCCCATTGTCCTCTGAGGTAACCTTCTTCGCTGCCCACTCCACCTCCAAGTTTGTTGTCATCAGCATACTTACTAATATGCCTCCGTTGTTCACATGCAAATCACTAACATAAATAACAAAGAAATTATTTTGCAGAACATCGAACGTTGTGGAACACCACTGTTTACAGACCTCCAGTCTGAAAAGCAGTCTTGTATCACCACACTCTGTCTTCTACCTTTGATCCAGTTTTGTCGTCAAATGGCTAGATCTCCCTGCTCTGAATGTAGGTTTGCTCACTGAGCTGGAAGGATCGTTTTCAGGCGTTTCATCAGCATACTACGTAACGTTTTCAGCGATCCTCAGGATGAAGCACTGCTGCTACAGATTGCTTTCTAATTATGTGTCTGGGAATCCTTGTTTGGTGATATAATTTGATGTGGTGTCATCATTGATTATGGTGATGTTATTGCTTGTTCATTATCTCAGGGATGCTAAATGAAATCCAAGTGAACCTGTATGTTGATAGAGTTCCAGATGGAATTCCATGCTTCGAGGAGTTATCGTGCATATCTCTGGCTTGCCCCAGGATCAATGTGTTGTCACAGTCGAAGAATTGTCCTTCCTCATCTGTATCTAAGTATACCAGTGAGAGTGACACATGCATTTTTTGTGACTAGTTGATGTTTATCTGTCCTGGTGGCCATTTTCCTTCATATTTCTTCAATGTAATGTTTGTGACACTTCGTGCAACATATTTTTAAAGTGATGTCTATTTTGCTTTCTGCTTGTATGGGGACTTCCATGTGCATTAGCTGCTCTGTTATTGTGTTGGTATGTTTTAAGATTTTTATGATGCGAAGGGTCTGAGTACACTGGCAGTAATTTCCGAGATATCTTAGACGTAGAGGAAAGTGGCTCGGCTCTCTCGATGTGTTTGGTCTGATGTTTTGGGCTTGTTGCTGAGAAAACAGCGGTCCATTAGCATTGGGTACCCATTATTTTTAATACACTGTACAGTTGATTTACTTCTGTTCTTTGCAGTTCTTCTCTGTTGCAGTGTTTGATGGCTCGTTGAAAAGATGTTGTAATCCAGATTCGTTTGTGAACGTTGGGATGATTACTTCAGTAGTTTGATATTTGTTTCGTATGCGTTGCTTTCCTGTAGATGCTGGGCTGAAGTTCCACATTAGCTGTTCGCTCTACTGCGACATCTGGAAATGTCAGATTATTTTCGTTTTCCTCCTCCTTCGTGAAATTTACGCTGGTTAGCGTAACATTGATGTTCTTGAAGGTTTCTCTAATTTGTTTCGTTTAGTGATGACAAAGGAGTCATCCACGAAGTGGACCCAAATTTTCGGTTGGTTGGACCGCAAAACTGTCTGTTCGAGTCTCTGCATTACTTCGTCTGGTAGAATACCTAACATTGGCGATCGCATGGGTATTCCGTTGATTTGTCTGTAGTTTCTTTTTTGTTTGAAGGTGAAGTGGGTGTTAAGGGATGGTTTATATAGCTTGAAGACATTGTCCTTGCTGAGGAAGTTGGTGAAGTTTGGTGTATGTATCATTAGTTCGTCTATTGGTGTGGTCACTGTTTCAATGTCCACATTGATGTTGATGGATGTGAACAGGGCTGTTACATCAAAGGAATTTGTCAAAGAGAAATCAATGCCCTCCAACAGAGGTCCGACCATGAACAGCTGTACTCCATGTACGAATGCTGAACGAAACAGTTGCTACCTAAATGGCTTTAGTAGCATCTTAGTATCCATCTTAGTAAGCGGATAAAATAAAGATCTCCTTGCACACCCGACGTACCAAGTGAATGGCAGAGTACAATTGCCACAGAATGCTTCAGGAAATGATTAATGAGACCCACAACTGACTCAATAAATACAACCGGGAAGTGTTCCACCAAACATCTTCACACATTAATGTATGGGGCCATGAATGGAGAGACAAAATAGAACATGCTATTGACTTTAGACAACGACAAACACACAAAAAACAGAAAACTAGTTCTGCAGAAAAACAAACAAACTTACACTATAGAAAATGAAAATGTTGGCGAGGAAGATACAGAGAATACTTGCATCTAGACTAGAAGAGATTGAGGTTCACAGGGAAGAGGTATTAGAAATACTGCAGAACGTGAAAATAGAGAAGTTCCCTGGGACGGATGTGATCTATCCGAGGATCCTCTGGGAAGCAAGGGAAGGGTTTGCCGAACCTTTGCATTGATCTTCAAATCATCATTGTGTACAGGGATAGTGCCTGAGGACTGGAGGATAGGAAATTGGTCACATTGTTCAAGAACGGTAGTAGAGACAACCCTGGTAATTACAGATCAGTGGGTCTCACTTCAGTTGTTGGTAAAATGTTGGAAAAGGTGACAAGAAATAGGATTTATAACAATCTCGAAAATAACAATCTGATCAGAGACAGTCAGCACGGTTTTGTGAAGGGTAGGTCGACCTAACAAATCTTATTGACTTTATGGACAAAGTCCCCAAACAGATAGATGAGAGGAAACCAGTTGATGTGGTGTATATGGATTTCAGCAAGACGTTCGATAAATTTCCCCACAGTCGGCTATTATACAAAATGTGGAGGAATGGGATTGTGGGAGACATAGCAGTTTGGATCAGTAATTGGCTTGATGAAAGCAAATAGAGGGTTGAAGATGATGGCCCGTGTTCATCTTGGTGTCCAGTTACTAGCGGCATACCGCAAGGGTCGGTGATGAGTTCATTGCTGTTCGTCACTTTTATAAATGAACTGGTTGAGGGCTTAGAAGAGTGGGTTAGTAAAGTTGCGGATGACACTAAGGTCGGTGGAGTTGTGGATAGTGACGAATAATGTAGTGGGTTACAGAGAGACTTAGATCGGATGCAGAGCTGGGCTGAGAGGTGGCAAATAGTTTTTAATGTGGATAAATGTGAGGTGATACATTTTGGACGGAGTAATCGGAATGCGAAGCACTGGGCTAATGGTAAGATTCTTGGGAGTGCAGATGAGCAGAGAGATCTCACTGTCCATGTACACAGATCCCTGAAAGTTGCCACCCAGATTGACAGGGTTGTTAAGAGGGCATACAGTGTTTTGACCATTCTTAATTGCGTGATTGAGTTCTGGAACCAGAAGGTGATGCTGCAGCTGTACAAAGCTCTGGTATGGCCACAATTGGAGTATTGTGCGCTGTTCCAATCACCGCATTATAAGAAGGATTGGAAGTTCTGGAAAGGGTGCAGAGGAAATTTATCAGGATGTTGGCATGGTATGGAAGGAATGTCTTACGAGGAATGTCTGAGGGCCTTGAGGCTGTTCTCGTTCGAGAGAAGAAGGTTGAGAGGTGATTTAATAGTGATCTGTAAGATAATCACAGGGTTAGATAGGATAGACAGGGA
Organism: Hemiscyllium ocellatum; assembly: GCF_020745735.1. Classification (NCBI taxonomy): domain Eukaryota; kingdom Metazoa; phylum Chordata; class Chondrichthyes; order Orectolobiformes; family Hemiscylliidae; genus Hemiscyllium; species Hemiscyllium ocellatum. The sequence continues at coordinate 850,801 of NW_026867520.1, forward strand.
GAGCCTTTTACCAAGCATAGGAAAGGCAAACACGAGGGGACACAACTTTAAAGTGAGGGGAATTAGGTAGAAGACAGATGTCAGAGATAGTTTGTTTACTCAGAGAGTAGTAAGGGTATGGAATGCTTTGCCTGCAACGGCAGTAGATTCGCCAAGTTTAAGTGCATTTAAGTCGTCATTGGACAGGCATGGAATGTACATGGAATAGTGTAGGTGGGATGGGCTTCAGATTAGTAAAACAGGGCGGCGAAACATCGAGGGCCGAATGGCCTGTACTGCGGTGTATTGTTCTGTGTTCTACGTTCTAAAGTAACATCACAGACAACACAGATGCATGGATTTTCAGAATAAACTTATCTCACCAATCCTGGATAGACTCTGAAAAGCCATCTTAGTATGAGGATTAAGATGCGGAAAAGAATGATTTCTTAAGAGCTTGAGAAACTACATTGAAAAACAGCCAAATAACAGAATAAGCAAACCATCAGAGAGACAGTCGCTCCAGCATTAAGCAGGAAAAGAAAGAAAGCACACTCAACACACAAGAAAGGAGCGCACTAGAAAAATGAGACTAAAGTTAAACTCACTGCTAATCTACCTGCAGAAAAAATAAGCTTGACGGTCATTTTAAATCAAAGATCCTACATGGACAAAGCGAACACACTACTTGCGATCTCAAAACTTAACAACAAGTGTCGATAAACGCGACTGCATGGCGAGTGAACTAAATCACAGCCCTATTCAAAAACTTCCAAAAAATGAAACCGGACGGATCCAACACACCACGCATCTACATATTACACAAAATACACAAATCAGGAGACTTCTGAGACCCATAGTCTCGCTACATGGAACACCAACTTGCAAGCTGGCCAAAGAGCTGCACCAACGTCTAAAACACTTCGTAGAAGACACTCGCAATTCCATCTACCCCACCCAAAACTTCCTGAAAACTATGAAAGATAACAAGATAGAAAAGGATGAAAAATGGTCTACTTTGAATTAACCGCCTTGTTCACATTTGTCAACGTCAACCTGGACAAGGAAACACCGATGGCACGCAATGAACAAGGTCCACCATTTTCTCAGCAACACTGTTTGCTATTTCATGCACAGAAACACCCCAATCTCTTTGTGCTGCAATTTTCTTTGATTTCCTCCACATTAAATAACAGCTTGACATATGTCTCTCTGTGCCAAAGTACATGACCTCATGTTAAGGTTTTACAATAAACTCCATCGGTGTATTATTTGCCCAGTCGCTGAGCTTATCTACGACTACTTTGATTTTCCTCACATCTTTCCTGCAGCAACAATTTCCCTATATATTTGAGTCATCAGAAAACTTAGATATTTATCGCACAGAGCCCCCACCATCATGACATGTAAATAACTGATGCCATCTCAATGACATTTCTGGTAATGCAGGAATACATCATTTTATCCTGATAAGGACCTTTTACTCCGGACTCTCAGACGTATTTGTGTTAATTAATCCTCATTCATTTTCATATATCATCTGTCATATTGGGGGCTCCTGGCTTGTGTTGGGAACTTTATTTTGTGGTACTTGTGGATAGTCTCTTGAAACCCCAATGAACTTTGGGAAGGATTTCGGGTAAGGTGTTGCATGATTCTACAGTTCAAACATCATCTCCCTTTCTCAAAACCATGATGATGTTGCTTAACGCTTGTCGAAATGCCCTGGAATTCCTTAATTAAAAAAACACAGATTCTCACATAATTACCTACTTTCTGTCTCACTCTCTTGTAGAAGGCATTTGCGACATTAGAGATTCTTCAGTTTCGTTGGAATACTCATGACACCTGGCCAGTTATGGAACGTTTCGCGCAATGCTCAGTTTGTCTGTAAGCACTTTTTTAAAAAACTGCTAACTTGTCCACCTTTAGTTTAACCGTTTCATCAAAATCATAGTTCCTGTGTGAGGGACCGTTTGAGCATTTGCCTCCCATTACTGTCTTGCTTATATCATTGAAACACACAGAATTTCGCCGTGTTACGTACAATGTTGCGGACCGGTTTAAATTCATCACTTCATTTTCCCTTTAACGAATTCTCTAGTCACATTCTCCAAGTGTCTCTTATATATGTTTCTGAATTTCTCGCGTTCAAGGGACACATATTAATCTTCAACGACAATAAACATCGCAAATCTGCCCTACACTAGTTCTCACCAATTTGTGATCGAGGAGAATCCTTGACAGCCTTTGTGAAGTATGGGAAGCTCATCTTCTTATTGAGCCGTTCTTTTCAATTATTGTTGAGTGCTATGACATGTTTGCTTAAGTGTCTGCCCCTCTACACCCACTGACATTCACCTGGATATATTTTCGCATCCCACATAAGATACAAAGCTGTAATTTCTATGTCTGAGTATTTTAATCATTTGCATGCGGCTGAACAATAAATCATCTGAGATGTAGTTCAAGATTAATATGTGATTCTTCGACACGAGAAAATCAGCAAAGTATATAAGGGACACCTGGAGTATGTGATTAGCGAATTTGTTAAAGGGAAAAAACGTGGAGAATATAAACCAATACTTATTATCTGACAAAATTCTTCCATTTCCTGTCTCTCTGTCATTTCCATTTGATGATTCCATATTTCAGTAGGAAGCCTCCCACATGACTTCCTTTTCTGTCAACGACAAATTCCCCCAGCCCTCATGGACAGGGCCATCTACTGTTCCTGTCCTATCTTCTGCGCTTAAGCCCTCACTCATTCCCCTCCAGCCCACAACAATGATAGAGATCCCTTTGCCCTCACCTCCGACTGCACGAGAATCACCATTCACAGAATCATTTGGCACCACTTCCAACTCCACCAGCAGGACAGCACTATGAAACACATCTTTCCCTTCCATCTATTGTTGGTAATTCACAGGGACAATTCCCTCTGTGACACACTCCAACATGGCGAAAGAGAGTACTGATGATGTTGGAGGTTACAGTGGAGCAAAAGGTCCTCATCACGAATGAGACATTGTGCCTCAAGTGTGGAGAGATAAAATGAAATATAACCTGGTTCTGTGTGAATTTTAACTTTGTCCTCATCAGTCGAGCACCAGCACCCACAGAGTTTGACAGGAGTAAACATCGAAAGGATTATTACTTGAATGGTAAAATGTTGCAGCACTCTGCTGTGCAGAGGGATCTGGGTGTACTTGTGCATGAGTCAGAGTACGTTGATCTGAAGGTGAAACAACTTATTAGGAAGGTAAATTAAATGTTGTCCTTCATTGGCTGAAGGGATTGAGTTTAAGAGCAGAGTGCTTTATTTTGCAACTGTGCAAGGTGCTGCCGAAGCCTGTGTTGTTTTGATCTCTTTACTTGAGGAAGGATGTATTGACACAGGAGGGGTGCACAGGACGTTCACAAGTTCGATTTCGAAGTTGAGAGGATTGGCTTGTAAGGAGATACAAAGAGTATTTTCGGATTTTATTCATTGAAATTCAAACCAATCGGGGAGATCACGGAAAAAAAAATGAAACTATGAAGGGAGTAGTGATGATAGACGTGGATAGGATATTTCTATTGGCGGGTGAAGCTAGGAGAAGAGGGCATAGCCAAAAGATTAGATGGAGCAGCATTCGGAATGCGTTGAGAGGGAACCTTTACACCCAAAGCGCTTTTAATCCGTGGAATTCCTACTGCAGTGAAGCAGTTCACATTACTTCAGCAAACGTTTAAAAGCTAAGGTTGACATAATGAAAGGGTAAGGTGTGTGCGCTGATAGTATGTTCCGTGTCCTGGAATAGATAGGCCATGACCTTATTGAATGGTTGAGCAGGCCTGAAGGGCAAGAGGACCTACCTCTGCTCGGAGTTGTTACGTTCTTTTCTTCTGCAATGCAGAAACTTGCCAACGGCCTTCCTAAAGTCCATGTAGACAAGGTGTACTGCTTTACCTTGATATACAACTTCTCTACCTCCTCAAAAACCAGTCAGTTTTGTCAGAAATGACTTTACACGCAAAAAAGCCATACTTACTATTGCGCATTACTCCATGCCTTTTCAAATGCGTGATAATCTATTCTCTCAGAATCTACTCCAACAACTGATACACCACATTCATCAGTCTCATTGGTCTTTCGTGCCTGTCGATGATACAAATATATATGCGAGAGGCCCTCAATTTCCTCATGTTCCCAGGTTTCGTAAATCTTTTTACATTTCAAGATTTCCAGCACATCTTATTCTACAACGTGAACACTTTCCAAGATATCACAATTTTTTCTCCGTGATTCCTGAGCTTCCTATTATTCTCAAGAGGAGGTTCTACAGCAAAATATTTGTTTCAGATCTCCGACATCAACAGTGGATACATATCGACAGCCTCATTGAACTTTAAGGGGCCTTAGTCTCTCCCTCGCTAAGATTTATCCCTTATTGAAACTGTTCAAAACTTTTCTGAAACTTCAAATGTCCCCAAACCGAGAGCCCTCTCCCACACCGCTATCAATTCTGTCATTAATGGTCATTCCAAAATGTAAAATCCAAACAGGTTTAAAACTATTTCCCTTTCATAACATCATGTGTATCCCATTGTTTCTAAGTGTGCAATTATTATTTATTGTCATATCCTATCTATTACACTTTAGCATTTCCCAACTTACTGTCAGGGGCTAGCATCGTTTGGTTTCACACAGACTGCACAAGGAGTTTTGAGAATTCTTGTGTAACTGACAACTTACAGGTCAGCAGGTAACAGAGAATGTAAACAAGATGTTGTAATTTATTACAATGGGACTGGATTGCAAACAGGGAGAAGTTGCTAAAATTATACAAGTAATGAATCCAATGAAGCATAGAATAATATGAGCAGTACTAGTGTCCTAGGGAAAGAAATTCTGGCTTTGCAGGCAGGGCAGAGAATAATCAGTTGATCTTGGGCTTGACAGATATTCTAATCATCAGGGTTTGAGTCAGTTGAGCTTGACCACACTGGAATTTAGAAGAATGAATGAGAATTTCAGTACATATCCAAGATTCTGAGTGCATTTGCCATGGGAGAGACTGGGAGGTTAGAAAATAGAACAGTACAGCACAGCAAATGTCCTTCGGCACTCCATGGCTGTGTTGACCATGATGCTTTTATACACGAATAGCATCTGCCTGCACGTGGCTCATATCTCTTTAATCTCTGCCTGTTCATATGTCTGTCTGAACCCCACATAACCATTTTGCTAACTTTTCCTGTTCTGCATGATCCTGGGCAGCTTCCACCCTCTGTGCAAAAAAATAACTTGTTTCGTTCATCTCATTTAAAATTGTCATTTTAAATTGAGACTAAGGCGCCCTAGCGTTTGATATTTCCACTTTGGAAAAGAGATTCCGACCATCCAGGCTATTCACGCCTCTCCCAATGCCATATATCTGGAATAATTCGCCTTTGAGCTTCCACCACTCTAGAAAAACAATCCAACTGTGTCCAAACTCTCCTTATAGTCAACACTTCTGCATAAAGTCAAAACTTGGAATTCTCCTTGTCACATTGTCATCCAGACAACATTCTGGTAAACCTCTTTTGCACCTTCTCCAAAGCCGCCGCATCCTTGCGATCATTTGGCGATGAGAACTACACATTCCATTCCAAACTGAGCCGATTGAAGCGTTATTAGGTTACAGCATGACATAAAAACGTCTGCAATTAATGGTGCGATCGAGGGAGGCAAAAGTGCTGTACACCTTCTTTACCATCACATCATGCTGTGTTGTTATTTTCTGGAAGCTATGAAAATGCAACCAAGATCCATCTGTATAGAACAGACGGTTGGTTATAGTGCATTTTACTCGACCATTTGACTTCCAAAATGGTTCACCTTATACTTGTCATGATGAAATGCAATTTTTTTTTCATTTCTCCAACCAGTGTTCCAGCTGATCGACATACTGCTATAGTCTTTTACATCCTTCCTCATTATCCACAATTCTCCCAGATATACCAATAACTAAATGTCTTTCCAAATATCGTCTGTAAAATTACTCATCAGAGCGCTGACATTTTCCTCTTAATCACTGATATAAATTACAAACAGAGATTGCAGCCCAGACTCTTGCTCAACATCTCTGGGCAGAGACCTCTAAACAAAAAGTCGCCGTCCACATACCTGTGACTAGTGTGACAAAGAAGATTTTGTATCCAACTTACCAATCACCATGGATTCTATAGATTGTGATTTGATTTTGCAGACCAACTTGGCATTGTCAAGTGGTTTAGTAATGTTAATGTAGAGAATCTCCACAGCAACAAGGCTGAATAATTATTTTTGTCACATCGTTTTGTTTTACTTTGTCTGAGAATCTGTGACCAGAGACAATCAAATCTCAACAAGATCTTACTGACTCAATAAGGAGATGAGGATGAATTTAGTCTCTCAGTGGGTATTGAAGCTGTGGATTGCTTAACTGCATAGGGCTGTCGAGGCTAGGTCATTAAGTATACTTCCGACAGCGATTATCAGATTTTGGTTAGTCCGGGAAAGAAGGGTTACCTCGAAAGCCTCGATGTGAATGCTGGGAGTGTTTCAGTGATAGTGTTTGTTTGAGGGTTAGTTGAGATTGTAGGGTTACAGAAGTCTTAAGAGGGTTGACATTCTTACCGGGTTAAAGGCAGTTAACAGCTGTCAGAGAATGTCAGAGAATCGCGCGAGGAAGGGTTTTATAGTTTGGAGCAAGTTACAGAGTTGGAGTGCCTGGATGAGATTTCAGAGGTTGGGATAGCTGTAAGGCTGTGAATCGTTACAGTGGCCAAATTGAGCAGGGTGTGGAAACATTCAATGGAGTAGAGAATGTGGTAGATTTAATAGAAGTTGTGCAGTCTGGTGAATATTACACGAATGGGAATTAGGGCATGGACTGGAGAATATTACAGGGATATGGAGGATGGGGTGGACTGGAAAATGTTACAGGTTTAGAGAGTATGGTGTGCTCCTCGGATGGGATACATAGTCTATATAAATTTCAGTAAGAACTTTGATAAGGTTCCATATGGCAGGCTGCTCTGCAAGAATAGATTACATTGAATTCAGAGGGAGCTGTCAAATTGGATACACTTGGCTTGATGGTAGGAAGCAGAGGGGAAAAGTGGAAGGATGTTTGTTGGACTGGGTGCTTGTGACTAGTGAGGTTACTCAGGGAATGGTGCTGAGGACATTACTGTTTTATTTTCCTCTCATGAAGTCGATGACAACGTTCAGGTACGATGAGGAAGCTTGTAGATCAAACTTAAAAGTATCGTGGGCAGTGAGAAAGTTTATTAGAAAGCGTGACAGGTGGTGAAGTAGGCTGAGAAATGGTAAATGTAGTTTAATATAGATATATGTGAGGGCTTGCACTTTGCAAGATCAAGTAAAGGTAGAATTTCCATGGTGAATAGCAGAGTCTTAAGCGTGCACTGCAAAAAAAAAATACCTTCGCGTTCAGGTGCATGGTTCTCTGAAAGTGGAGACAGAGGTACATAGTCCAATGAAGGAGTCTTCCGGCACACTGTCCTTCAACAGTCAGGACATTAAGTACAGAAGTTGGGAAGTTATGTTGCAGTTGTACAGGATGTCGGTGAGGCCGCAGTCAGACCATTGTGTTCAGTTTTGATAACCTTGCCTTTGGAAGGATATAATTAAACAGGAAAATAGTGCAATAGAAATTTGAAAGGATCTCCTCAGGACTCAAAGCTCTCAAGTGTAGGAAGAGGTTGCACAAGCTACAACATTTTTCTTTAGAGAGTAGGAGTCAGAGGGGTATCTTTTGGAAGTGTAGAGGTCATGAGAGGCATGAAGAGGGTGAAGACACTCAGTAATTTTTTCTCAGGGTACCTGGTACAAAGGAAGATGGTTGACAGCAGCTATCTCTGCTCCACGACAGCGCAGCAGTGATTATGGAGAGGAAGTGTTTCTGGGTATGCCTGTAGATCAGAAATGGAAAGGTAAGGCACCATAATCTGAAGAGATGATGTGGTTACGCTCTTGTTAGACAGAGACAATCGGTAGTAGTTTAATTGGACAGTGAATGTGCCACACAGAAAGGAGTGGCTGCGTGAAACAATACTGTACAGGACAGAAAAGCCAGTGTAGGAATTGAACCAACACTGTTGGCATGAATCTGCATTACAAACTAGCCATCCAACTGATTGAGCTGACGACGTCCTGACCCGACTCTTTATGGAAGACAGTCTAATATTAACCTGTTCATACATGTTGTTCCATACCTGTGTAGTAGGTGGAAGTTGAAACATGCTTCCAAGCTCAGAGAAAGTGTCATTATCAGTGAGTTCTCAGAGTGATGTCTGTTCTCGATCAAAAGATCTTCAGCTGCATAATGAATAACTACCTCTCCACCGTAAAATCATAAATGGGAGTGTTTTCCAATGATTACACAACATTCAACATCATACCTGATTACTCAGATATCCAAAATATGCAGGCGCATGCTTAAAAGCAACAAGTCACCTTATCCTTACACACATGCCAGACAACTATCACCTCTAACAGCACATTCAATGATTTCGCCACAACAGAATTCCAAACGACCAATACACTGGATATTACTGTTAACTAGAACTGGATGGAACAAAATAATTCATTATCCATTCCAGTGAGGGGCTAATGCTGAAACGTTTTGACTTTACCTCAGTTGTTTTCTGACATTCTGTGCTATTCTGGAACCACAATTGCCAACCAAAAGAAATTCATTGCCTTTAAGAGTATGTCAGAGGCTATGAATCCAGTAAATATACATTTCCTCAAGATTTCTGAAAACCTATACGCCATCATTTCAACACACATTGAAAATGCGTGTGATGAGATATACCCCATGTATAAATATGAGTGCCGCTTCACTCCTCATCGACTGACAGTCACTAGCAACAATGCCTGCCATCTACATCGTACTCTGCAGAAATTTACCGAAGCCTCTTACAAAGTACCACTGAAAAAACACCATCAAGAAGGACAAGGGCAGCAGATACATGGGAACACCAGAATGGTATTGTACCAAGCCAGCCAGCATCCTGTTGGGGCATATATTGCTGTTCCTCAGTGTCACTGTTTCAAGTTCCCTCCCTAAGGGTATTGTAAACGTACCTACAGCGCATGGGTTGTCGTGGTGTATTGTGGCAGCTTACCACCACCTCCTCAAGGGCAACATGGGAGGACATTAAATGCTGGAGCAATCACATCCCATGACTAAATTAGAATGAAAAATATTGTCCAATTAATGCCCAAACTTGGGCACTGTGTTTTTGGTTTTGTGAGCGCACGCTGGTTGGGTACAGTCAGTACCGTGGTTGCTGTGAACAGCTCAAAGGATTTGCTGTTTGAAACACATTGTCAGTCTTTCAAAAGCATGGCCTACATCCCTAACATCAGGTACACACTGTCATTGACACATCACATTCCTGCGCTATGAGAAGGACAGAAGCAATTGATAATGTACCCATACCTAGCGGTAGAACGTTAGACAGTGATAAATTTGCCATGAAAATTATAGTGTGTAAATGTTAGCTCACAATGTTATTACAAGGGAAAGTAATTGCGTCCTTACACTTCATAATAATTTGCTCTTGGTTTAGCAATGAGATGCATCATTGCAAAGCCCCTCACTGTGATTTGTGCACTGCTTTCATCATATAGTTATCATAAAAGTGAACAGAACAAATGGGTGGGTTTGTGCTTATCGGACAATTGAAAAGTCAATATTACCTAACGACGTCGAACCGTCAATAAAGCGACTTTGCTGTTAATGGTTTGGCCAATGCTGAAAATACCTACACAAAAAATTCTATCTCGAGTCACACACTTGGAATTTGGTCTGGGATCATGCTGGTCATCAGTTCTGTTTATATACTAATATTGTGGAACTGGCATACACTGAACATTGTTTATGAGGGATTCAGTGCAAGACGCTATGTGCGTCAGGAGTCCATCATCTTTATAGCAATTTCATTTCGGATCGTGTCCAAGGTAGAGAATTACAGAGTTTCGAGAATAGATAAACTTGCAAAACATGCTTGTGGTCAGGTGTTTTTTTTTTTACAAATGTTGAATTGTATTTGGACCAGCACCAAGCAATGTGCTAGTCGATTGGCCATGCATTTGCCTGTTGTTCAGGTATGTCTTTACTTGGTCTGTTGTGAGGAATTGTGCGAAAACTGGCCAGCTCCAGTTTGAAAGGACTCTGGATAGATTTTGGAGCTGGCCAGTGTTTTGGCGGTAGTGGTGAAGCCCAGTAACACTGCGTCTGAATTCAGTTTTTTTTAAAATATATTTTCAACAGCGTTGCTGACTGCAAGATGGTGTGTTCACTGATCTGAACATGAATCAGCTGTTGACTACAGTCACTGGATTGTGTAAAAGTTAGATGTACACTCTGCTAATTTAATTATTGCTCACTTCAATTGTGTTCAACTGAAAAACAGTGAATTTCGGTTCATTTTAAACAAGTAAGAAATAAAGTGATATTGCATCTTCATTGCACAAAATGTAAAAGGAACCTATCATATATTTCGCACACACTAATCAAGCAACAGGCAGACATTCTCTTTAAAGCCGGATTCAGGGAACAGAACTATGTCCCATTCAACAGCACCATTTTATTTTATAAGTGTTGTCGACCTGACAGGATAAACCAGGCAGAGGAGGATGGAGTGGGGTGAGGGGGGTTGGTAGGTCGCTACTTCGTATATAATCAGCATAGCGTTCAGCATTTATGCTGGATCATGTGGCTGCTAGGTTGCTCAGAGGCACGTTATGAGGGAATAAATGCAAGTGAAGCATATAGTTGACAACATCATCACCGATCCTCCGACTTCAGAGATACACCTCTGAATTTAATATAACAGTAAGAGTTGCCACTGCACAGAACTTGTGGGGAGGAAGGATCATTTTCACATTTTGTAACCCTTTACGATATTGTGTGGCAACCTGTGAGCTGAATGGGACAGACTTTAAACAGATTGAGCAACGGACGTGTAATAGGCCATTGGTCAGCAGCAGAATCATGCCCTATACAAGTCATACAGTCCCGAACATCACGGCCCGGCATACCTCCATCTCTGCACTAATTATGAAGCCAGTGCTCCAGCCTGGTTCAGGGAAGAGTGCAGAAGGATATGTCGGAAGCAGCACCAGCCAGACCTCAATATTTGAGAATAATCTGGAAAAGCCTTTACTGCCTTCAGCTATGAAAAGATGCTGACTTGCATGTTCAACAGCAGAAGCAGGAAGTGAAGGACAGAGCTCAGTGGTCCCACAATGTATGGTTCAAATCTGCCTCAGTTGTCCTGCCACATGTTGTCGTTCATGATAGTGGACAATGAAAGAGACCATTAGAGGAGGAGACTGCTCTCTAACAATTAAATCCACAACTATGGGGGAGCGCAGCATGTCAGAAGAGAAATTAAAGCTGTTGTGTTTGTAACAACCATCAGCCAGAAGGGCTGAGCAGGTGATCCATTTCGGTTACTTTCGAAGGCACCAGCATCACAGACCCCAGTGTTCAGACAACACGTTTTACGCACGCAATGTCAAGAAATGGCTGGAGACACGAGAAACTGTGGCTTACCTCCAGAAATTGCCACACCTCCAAACAATCTGTTCCATTTGAGCAAGAACATTAACACCTGCCCACAACATGATAAGTTGTACAGTCTGCTATGTGAACAAAAAGCAGGGACGTACATTGCAGCTGGTCACTGACCCATTGGTGTACGATCTATCATGTATATATAAAGGAAGCTATCATCAATAAAAATGTGATCAATCAGCAATAACCTGCTCAGTGTCATTCGGTTAGTGTTTCGTCAGGCTCCATTGCAAGCTCAGTTTAAAGGAGTGAAATTCCAAAAGGGCAGTGAGAGCAATTGCTCTTTACATCGAGGCGCCATTTAAAAGTGTGTGACGATAGGGGCCCGAATAAAATTGTAGTTAACTGGAATCTGGGGAAAATACACTCCTGCTTGGAATAATCACTCGTGCTAAAATGCTTAGTGTGAGTGTCAGCAATTGGAGCTGACCAACCAAAACATTCTTAAGCTGACAGCCCAGACCGTGTATTTGCAATGTGTTTTGGTGAGTGCACAGTGAAAACAACTGGAGTAAACGAGTTAGGTTGACTATCAGATTGTAAAACAGACAAAAAAATGTTATTTACAAAATTGCAGAATGAAGCACAAAGAAAAGAATATAGAATACCCACAGCACTCAGAATTTCTCGAAACTAGCCAAATTCTGCTGTTCCGAACATACACAGCAGTCTCAGTAAACAAACCCTTTAAATACAGAGCAAAAATGATTCAAAGGTTTATATTTCAAAGTGAGAAGGAGAGAGAGTCTCGCAGCCAGTTTGCATACAGCCCACTGTACAACTGACTCACCCAAGAGTTCAGCTTTTTGGACTGACCACTCCACTTTCATTATCCAGGTCATTTCTAAAACATAAGCTTTGGTCTAAAGTATCGTGTTTACGTATAAAGAAAATGGCCTCTTAATGCACTTTTTGCTCTGTACACAGCCGATTCTGAGATGGGAGTGTTTAACAGCTTCTCTGAACAAAATATCCAAGATACAGTATCCGTAAGAAAATGAACAGCTTCAGAAAAAATAAGACCAGCTTACTGGTACGTCTCCCCTTAGAAAAATGAACCATCAATATCCAAAGGTGGCTGATTTTTAAAACCCCTCAAAAACAATGGTTTATTACTCTAAAACAAGATCGTACACTACATGATTGACTCACATGAAAACACGCACAAAAACATTCAATTTCAGACCGTGGTACACTCGTCACTGTACGCCTCTGTATCTCATTGGAGTCTTGGTGATACATCAGCAATCACGTGTTCGCTGCTTGCCTAATATACAATTGTCAAATTTAATGGCTGCAATAACAATCTCCATCTTAACAGTATGGCGTATTTGTTTCTAAATTTCTCCACAAGTATTAGTGGTTATGACTAGTGTATACAATTGTCTGGGAGACTTTGCTGGTAATTTAAACACTGAAATGATTCAATATAAACTCCAAGCTCAAAATCTCTTTCGCCACTGTATTATATTTCTGTTGGTGAACATTCAACTGCCTTGAAAAATACGCGATGTTTCTTTCCACCTTAGCCTCCTCTTGCAGGCTCACTGCACCAACACAGACATCATTGATATTGATACCCAATTTGAAAGAATTTGTGTATTTGGTGTGACTAATATCGGTGCAGTGGTTAACACAGTTTTGGGCTGCCAAATGCCTTTTAACATCTCCCTGTTCAATGAAACTCCTTGCCTTTCTTTCATAACAGTCCGTTTAGTCATTTAGCAACACTGCTAAAATCCTGCACCAATATTTGATAAATTCCACTCAATCCCAGGAACGTTAGCACTGTTGTCCTCGGCGACGGTGTGAGAAATTCCCTAACTACTTTTTCTTTCGCATTTCTTGGGGCCACTGTTTCCGATTTGCCAAGCTGACTTGGGCTTTTGCAAATTCACCCTTACCTAGATTTAGCACCAAACCTGCTCTCCAAAATTGCTCAAGCAAGACTGATAAATGTTGTGAATGTTGCTTCCATGAATGATTAAAAATTACCAGGCCAACAATAAGGACCACAGTTGTCAGTGACCTTATTAGTCAGTCTCTGCAGTATGGTTGGTGCGTTTGACATATCAAATCGCCTGGCTTTGAACTGTACAGTTCAATAGGTGTAATGAAATCCGAATCTGCTTTGCTTTCTCCATCAGAGGTAATTGCTAATAGCCTCTAATCAAGTCCAACTTAGACATGCATGCTCGTTGGCACAATTTTTCGACACAGTCGACCAGCCACAGAAGTCGATATACATCAGTCTTTGTAAATGTTTTGAATTTTCAACAGTCCACATGTAATCGCTGGGTATCATCTGGCTTTGGCAACAGAACTGTGAGTGAGTTGCAGCCACTGTAACTCACTTCAATTATGCCATCTTGGAGCATGCATTCTAGCTCCCTCGGAACCTATGCCAAACTTAGAGCGTTAAAGCTCTCAGGATGTTGCTTGTACGCAACAGAATCGCTTATATTTACACCATACACAACTTGATTACGAATCCCCAGTTTATTTCTGCATATCTCCACATGTGACAGTCATAACATTATCAGGTCGTTTCGATTTTCTTGCTGAACGTAACTTAATAATTTATCTCAATTTTGACAACTTCTCCGTTCTCCAAATTGATTTGACTAATGTCCAATACAGAATACTCTGAACATGGTTCATTCCTTCCCTGTCAAAATGTTTTTGAGCAAGTAGTTATGACACACTTTATGAGAGTTCTTTCTGTCTAGAATCCCGATCAAGTAATTCACCTCACTCAATTTCTTCTCTATTTGAGACGCGTCACGAAAACTTGCTTTTCAATGTTCACCTATTACAAAGTAAGATCGGATTAGCTGACATGTATGACATGTCAGGCAAAATTCAACTAAATTCTTGCGTAGTCCAGGACAGTAAAAATGTTCTTGTATTATGGTCTGTGTTTTCGTCACTTGTCAATTACCTCCAAGTAGTAGCTCATGTGCTACTCCCAGCACCTCCGTTCTATGCCGACTGGCAAACCAATTTAATGTTCCTGTGACCAATCCTCATATGTTTGAATATGTGACGGTTTCCATTTCCTCACTAAGACACGACTTGTAAAGTAATAACAGACACAGGGAAGCAAATATACTCCTTCTCTACATGTTTTAGTTCCAAACGCTTTAAGATCTCATCTTCCTGCCGTAACTCAATACACTCAGCAGAGCTTAAGGTACTTGCATTTTTAGTTATTTTCTCCTGTTCGGTCGCACTTCCCTGATCAATCAAAGTCTCTGAGAAAGCTGTTTCAGCTTACTTATCTGTGCCTTTTGATTTCTCCTGCTTCAGCTTATGATTCTGCGATCGTGTTACTACTCAATGAGGGAATACTCCTGACTAAATGTTTTGAATTTCTTCAGTTGCTTGCATCTCCACTGCCATTTCAATTCCAGCAGGCAGCACAACTACTGGTGAATCAAATATATCATTCGCGAGGAGAAAAAATATTCCTGGAGCTGAGAGTTTGTCAAGGACCCATACCACAAATTCTACATTCGTCTCTTGACATTGCAGCCTCACTTTACGTAACTGAGCACTTGTATTCTCACCATGTATTCCTGTTAACAATAACTTTTCCAACAATACGTCTTCAGCAATACAAATCTGCTTATCCTCCAGCGTTGCAGACTGAGATGATCTTGTATCCCCTCATATTGTAACCTCTTCGCCTGCTGCTCCTGACCTATGTGAATAAGCTTTACGTCTGTTTGTTTTTTGAAAAGATCTGGCATTTTCTCCCTAATCGAAATGATTCCACTTTCTACCTTCCATTAGAATTTCTGTCACCATGCAAACAAAACATACAGTGTTATCTTATTTTACAACATCTGGCTTTCTCTAAGCCTACCAACACTGTGATTTTATTTGACTCACATTGTTACAATTAAAGCACTGGAGCTTTTTGCCTTCTTTGTACCAGTCAGGGGTTTCCTTTTTACCCTGTGGTAAGTTCTCCTTGCCATCGTCTCTGCGATCTATCCCTTTTCACATGAGGATTTCTTTGTTCACCAACGTCTAACCCTTATGTCCAACGAAATTGATTCTGGAAGCCAAGCCATGATTTTTTTTTAGATGAACCCATGATAATCAGCCACGTCAGCTTCTAAGCTTGCCGTTCAAACTCTCGACTCTTCCACATGAGTATGCCCTGCTTCCTCGTTAACGTTATCTTCAGCTGTCATCTCCGCCTTTTTATGCCGACTTCCGCTTTTGAGTGTCAACTCCTAATGTTCAAACGCTCTCTCTTTCTCTCTTTTTCTCTCACCTCTGCTGCGGTATTTTGCCCTCTCTTCTGCTTGTAATCATTACACAAATTGTTTCAATTTTGCTGCCTTTCATTATCTTTCGCGTCTTACACATGTCTCTTCATTTGCAATTGAATTACTCCACCATAAGAGATCCTAATGGTGTTTCCAACATTTTAAAGGTAGTGCTACTGTTGCAATTATTTCTCCTTTCCACACAGACTGAGGCAGCTCCAACCCCAGATTATGTTCTAAATCCTGCTGCTTCGCCATAATCATCTGTTGCAAAACTACAAGTTCACGCTGTCCACCGCCAAAAAACAAAACTGGCGACTGCAAGAGCAATTGCTATCCCATTTTGGACGACACAAACAAACCAAAACGCGAAATAAACAGACTAGAACATAACACTTGCTGTTGAAAATCGCACAAAGAGCCAGTACCATGTGGACTAGGCCAGACCAGTCAAAACATTCTACAGCAGGCAGCCCAGACTGTAATATTGTAATTTGTGTCGTGAAGTGTACAGTTGAAAATAACCCAGAGCAGTTAGTTAGGTTGATTACCAAGTATTTAAACAGACAATCATGTATTCACAAAATTGTGGAATAAAACACAAAGAGCAGAATATGGAATATCCGCAGAACTCAATCTATCCAAACTCGATTTAATTATGCTGTTCCGAATGTACACAACAGTCCCAACAAACAAGCCCATTTAACACAGATCAGAAACATGAAACCAGATTATGCAGGGCAAAGTTAAAATGGGAGAAGGTGAGAGAGTCTAGCAGCGTGTCTCCTCACAACCCACACTTGAACTAACTCAATCAACCATTCAGCTATTAGGTCTGACCACTCCACTGTCATTACACAGATCATTTCATAAAGGTGAGCTTTGGCGCAAAGTCTCATCTGTTTATATATAAATAGAAAGGCTTCCTAATACACTTTCAGCTCTCTATCAAATTGGATTGTTACACAACCTTAATGAAAAAATAAAACAATTGGAATATATCCTTCAGAAAAGGAACAGCTTTTAGAAAAAAGGGACTAGCTTTCTGATATCCCTCCAACTTCAGTGTGAACAGCGATGTGAAGAAATTCATAAAGGGTGGTTTTAGTGCGAATGCTCTACCCCAGAAGCTTGTAGTGCGTGTGATTTTTTTTTTTTGCATTTATTCAAAGTTGTGTCACTTAGATGTTGCACAGAAAAAAGTTGTTGAAGTACGGATGTGAAATTAAGGCTGAGACCACAACCAGTTTATTCACAATCATCATGCCCGGTGGAGATCGCTCAAAGTGGTTAATTATCCACTCCTGCTCCTCAGTCCAGTTTCTCCTTGTTCTGTTCAGCCCCTGAAACATGCTATACAAGAGCAGTTAGAGGCCATTTACTCAAATAATCTGGTGCACAGACCCAGAGACCATAATGCACCTGAAAACGGTCACATGCTGTTTGGCCTGGGCTTGGAAAGTATTCTTGGGATCAGAAAATGCAGATGACGCTGCGAAACAGTTTTTTTTTTATGTGTTGGTCATGTTGTAGGCGCAGATTCACTGAAAATAGCTCCCATAACACACCCAGGGATGACTCACAGAATCCTATGTTCTCTCTGCCTGCAACATCCAAGAACAGACCACCCAGGAAAATAACTTACCAATAAGAGAATAAAAGAACATAGGAAACATAAGAAGGTCGTTCAGCATGTCTTTCCATTCCAGCAGATCATGGCTGATATGTTCTTGGTCTCAACTAATCTTTACTGTCAAATCTATTCAGCCCTCAACTCTCTGATGTGTCTGATGCGTCAAGTATCCATTGTGACCGCCTTCCAAACATCTCGATGATCAATCTCCCCAGGTTTCTGGAATAGAGAAGCCCCATCAATCACTCCTCTTGGTGTAAAGGAAACACACCCCAGACAATCACATGACCTATTGACATCAACAAACGATATGAACAAAATGTAAGAGTGACTGGTGTTAGGACGAAAACGTCCTTAACGTGTTCTTTTAAGGAGAGACCACACTTACCCAATTATTTGATATAAAGCAGGTACATTTATTTAGATGCAGAAACTTAGCTGTTCCAGCGAAGCACGAAAGATCGAATGGTTCGCTGGAGAAAATGTACAAGTTCTGAATTCTATTGATAAGCCCTGTTATTTATACTATTTTCTAATCTCAAATCACGTAATTACACATAGCGTGATCTTTCACAAACAAAGGCCTTCTTTAAAATGGTGTAACTTGTAAACAAAAAGTTCTATGTATTCTGGAAACATTTTCACAAAGGCTTTCCATATATTTGAGACATTCTGTATCATGCACACAAAGAATTACTATATGTTCGAAACATTTTTCCTAGTCTTATTATCACATAGTTTACCTTAATCTAATTGCTTAGTTTATCAGACAGAATTGACCTTGTAGATGTTCTCTCATTTGAACATCAGCTTTGTTATTTGTTATGGCAATAATCCCAGAATTAAAAATTACTTTGGTCATCATTTTAAACTATAGGTTCACAGTGCCCCCGATGTCCTAAGAAGTAACTACATCTCTATCCTACCTAACATTCCCCGCCTTGCCCTCTTTAGAGGCCATAACAACCCAAACCGTTACAATCGCAATATCGCGCGGCAACCAGGGCCAGGTGTGTCGGCGGACTCAGTGTTTACGTCCCTTTGGCTTTTCCAAACACATTATCTCGACCTGGCCGTCCGGTTCTGAGGAGACATCAGTTAAGAGTGTAGGGGTCCTTAAGCAGCATCTTATAACAAAAAAAAATCAACAATTAGTATTTTATTCTTATTTTAACAAAAGAACTACAAAAACTTTATTAAAATTAACAAAGCATAAAATATAAATGAGCATGATAACAAATAGTAGAGAACCAGAGAGAGAGAAGAAAAACCAAATGAGCTTGGATGCTTGTTGAGTGAAGGTCAGGTGTCCAAAGAACGCCAGATTGTACACCCACCAATTAACCGGTCACACTATACTATATCATGAAATCCCAAAATAGCATTTCATATTACTGGCACAATGCCGAATTTTCTTGTAATAGATTTAAATCGGCTTCAAAATCAGCCGCATAGCTGGCATTTATATTTTTTTTATCAAAAACAATGTGAATATAATGTGCTGTGTCCACAACTTCCTTATATCTGCTGCTCGGCAAGCCAGAGACTAGTCCAGATTCCCAAGACAGATGCCAAGGCCAGGCGTCCGTCAAAACCACATGTCCACAGGCCACCACTTCTGAAGGTCAATGCGCGACTGTGCCTGTCTTAGGTTGTTCCTCAGCTCGAGGAATCTTACCCGTCATTGGCTAACCAGTCCTTCCTCAATGACCAATGCAATCCACATCCATTTCAACGTACAGGAAAGTGGTACCTGGTTTATCATAGTGATCAGTGGTTCTCGATACCAGACGATGTTTAGAAATCTCTTGCATGATCAATAGTCTCTCAAGCCTCGAGACACATAGCACTTCAAAATTCCTGACTATTAAAGCACAAATTTAACTGTTTCCAATCTGTAACGGGAAAGGAAGAAACAAAACACAACTATGGGGTCTCTGGACTACAGCCCTCACAATTCGAGCGTTGGAATGAGTAGGATTAAAAAAAAGAAATACAGTTATATAGTAAAATCATTAGTTGTTCCGCGCTTCTCTTAGACATGTCTCCTCCATCCTCTCTGGTTCTGATTCCGTAATCCTTCCCTGAGCCGCCCCCATCGCAGGCTCCTTCAGCACTGCTACGGAGCACAAGTATGCAGGTGTTGAGTCATCCTTTATCGTCAGGACATGGTCAATCATTCGTGTCACCAGTGTCCTGATACATGGCACACACATAACAATAACCACAGGTAATAAAAATAACAGCAGGGATGCGTAAACCAAGGGCCTCCCCCCCAACAACAGAAGCTACTGACATGCAGCCAGAAAGTCACCAATTCTGTCTGACTTGTTTGCTTTTCTAGTGTATGAGCTTTGCCAATAGTGATGGAACACTGCACAGAAGCATACCGTGTCATTCCATCTCCAATAGGGAGATTTAACTAGTTGTGCTAACCTTGAAACATGCTTCTTGCTGAACAGTGACAGAGTTTTGTTGGCATAAACTGTAGAAACGTCTTCAGCCTAAATTGAGATTGATACAGCATTGAATTCTGTAAGGATGGATTAACAAAACTAGATGTATTGGTCTGCTTTGTACCAGGTAAAAAATGTAACAGATTCAATTGAAAGGCTTTGTTTTGCTTCTGGTGATTTTACACATTCTGGCAACTAAGTGATACAGATTTTACTGATCTGTTGGTTTTGAAATTACTAAATGTATTGCTCTTTCTTAAATAGGGCAGCAAGTACTCAATTGTTGCTATTGACAGCGTAATAATTCAAAACATCAACTGCAAGCAATCTCAATCATATAATGATAAATACAGAAATCTCGTTTTTGGAAATGTATGTAATATATTGATACCCCATCTGATTTTAACAAGTAACTTTTTAATCTAATTTTGTTAGTGAGCCCGTACCAATTTTCCATTTACTAATTAATTACTGACCCATAAGTTCCTCCTTCATCAGGGGTAGGGTCTTCTTCCAGTTTTTGATATCTTGTACTAAATTTATATTCAGTACTTTATTGTGAACAAGGGGTATAATTCCCTTACTCCTACCACAACTAGAATTTAGTGAATGAAAAGACTAAAGTTAATCATAGCTGTCTTTGTACAGCCTACTAGGTATGTGTCCAGATGCTTAATAACGAAGACCTAATCAAAGTATTAAAAGGTTTTAGTCACCATCAGATCTGCATAATTGAAAAAATGAAGAGAAAGTGCTTGACTTGAAGTCTGTAGTAATATAAATGCAACATTTTAGTTCACAGTGTTATATTACCAATATGGAAAAATCTGATTTCTTATCTCATCTTTCCTAGAACTGTCATAACCAGGTTTGGAATTGTGGAATTAAAATTAGGTGTTTGACCACAGTTGTATTAGAAATTGGCACAAAATCGGTGTGACCAGGACTTAATCCCTCCTGTTAGTGAATAGCTGTGAAAAGTACTATAAAACAACCAGAAATTTAAATCCAGACTTTGTAATACAAAAATATAATATTACTGTATCATCCAAGCATCCATAAGACTTAAAATTTATTCCTCTTCAGAAAATCCCATTTCCCTCTAGAACTAAATTTCGAATCAACTTTGTGCAAATAAATCATTTAGCAAAATTGATACCATAATGATGTCATTCACTGTAGAGTGCGAAGCTTGAATAGATAGAGGTTCAACACCCATTACACGCAATAAGCTCACCTCAGAATCTAAGCAAAACCGATGGCAGAATATTGGCATCTCAAAATCATTGACTACAGAGGCTAAAGCAGTAGCACGATGGATCATGTAAAAATGCTTGCCTGCAGGTCTTAGAAAAGATAGACATAGAGACCTACTGAACTTCCCCCACAAAACTAAATATTAAATTGAGAGAGAAAAAAAAATGCTGTTTGATTATTTTGATAAACTGCGAACAACTCCGGATAGTGCAAATGTCTTGTTAACACAAACAAAAGATACATCATTCCAGTCACTTTATGTGAAGAGCCTGATAATTATTAGCAATGTGGCGAGAAAATGCAAAAAATAACAAAACGCATTGAAGTAGAAGACTATCTGGAGAGGGAGGGAGGAAAGAACAGCAGAAGGTTTCACTTTCCGTAACACAATGCTTTCAACAGACGAGCGCTCCAGTATCCCCATAAGTCTCCTTTTTCCCCTAGTAAATAGTATATTTAAATTAGACATTAAACCAGCCCACATATACATACTGGGTTTTAATCATAGGATTTTCAGAACAGATTAATCTATCAAATTCACAACCAAGACCGTTATTTCCTCTTACATGTTCCGACCTCCTCACTAGTGAGTGGTACACACACTCACCTAATCTCCTCGTCTCCTATCGGTACTTTCCAAAGGGGACAAATCATTACGTTCTTCCATTTTCCTTTCTTCTTAGAAATATTGCAATGTCCTTAGATTCCCATATCCTTAAACCCCAATTTACCAATTCATGCTTGTCTTACTTTAATGTCTGTAATTAACTTGTAAGCATATTTATATATTTACGTCCATTTATCCAGTATTCAATTTTCAAAATGTAAAATGCATGCAGTTACCAATTTTGAAGACCACTGTGATCGCTCAGTTTTAGTTCCCCATTTTAGATCCAAAATTAGTTTTCTTAAATACTTCTGGTCAATCATTACTCAATTAAAATACTTTAGGTATTAAAATAATCAGAGATGTCTTACAACAATTTGTCAATTCCGGTTAAAAACTTCTAACACATGCACAATGGTCGAATCCAAGATCACAGATAATAACCATGGAAATTTTTGTTTTTACAACTACCCACTGTTGAACTGAAACTTCAACTGACCGTCACATATTTTGTATGTAAAAAGATAAAAGAAAAAGACATTTAGAGAGTCATGATTTGTAAAACAACAGAAGTTGTAAACCTTTTAAAAAAATCATGTTAAGTTTTCATAAAAATCACATTTAAAACAATCCTGGAACTCAGGCTCCTGTGACTAAAACTTCAACTTCATTCAATCATCAACAAATGTGCACTCAAACCAAATCACAAGGTGTTAATTGTTTTGCTAGCTGTACACACACTCTCCCTCTCTTTCCACAGTCCTTTGTGAATCTCCTTACCCCTAACCCTTATTTCTCGCAATCCTTCTATCCGTCCTTCTCTCTTGGTTCCTCTTCCCTTTGTCTCTTTCACCTTCCATTTTCTTCTTATCTATCTCTGTTTGTTCTGAAACTTGAGTTTGTTATTTTGGTTAAAAGAAAAATTAACTCAGTCTGCAACTTGACCCTGAAAGTCACTGTCAACATAATACTGGATCCAGGGCACTACATATTTTGGCTCTATATTGTTTTAATTTTAAAACATATCCCAATGTCGCTTATACAACTGTGAATTAAACTCAATGGGAGTCCCCTAGACAATAGAAACACACACACACCTGAGAGCCACAGTCTATGGAAAAAAAATCATTATAAACCACAAGAATTCACACCCCGGTGGCAATGGAAACCAGAGAGAAAAGACAAAAAATTGAAAGTCAATGACTGCCAAACCATAAAAAATATATACATTAAAACATATTTACAATTTATTTGGAAGTTGTACTTGCTATGAACTGACCCAGGGAGTACATAAAAGGGAACATAATAGGTTCAGTAATTATACCAAAGTTCAAAGGTTTTTTTTTCGTAATGTTTTAAAAACTTTACTCACACAAAATAGTGTCTGAGCTATAGCCGAATCCCATAATACAAATACTCTAATATCTTGACTAGAAATTGCTTCGCTTATAATCCTTATCTGCAGATTTAATACTATATTTTGAAATTGAATCAACAATTATTAATTTAGATCATTAATTATTAAAATCAGTTTGTATTTCATAACTGATTACTAAATTCCATATTAATTTAGTTCCATTACTGTCCTGGTTCCTACAATACAGACATCCCACGCTTTTTGGACCCTATCCAATAAGATGCACTCTAAACAAGATATATTTTTTTTTGAAATATTAATTTTGTTTTCCTACGTGTTACCTGGTGTGATAAATTTTGAGCTGCATCTCCAGCGTAACGTTTAAATCCTTCGCGTCTCCCACGTTATTATTCAAAATTTCATATTAATAACCCCTTTGGTAGCACGGACGCTACCAAACAGTTTAAATCACACTGCAGAATAAGAGTAACCACAAGATGGGTCTTCCATTCTGGTAACACATTCTTGTCCGTGCCTATCTCTTCAGTAGGGGGTTTGCCCAAAACAATCACTTGTCGTGCTAAAATATTAGTAGACTCTCTGAGACCCTCTAAAATATTTGTCATTAACGTAACATTCTTAAAGGTCACTTTAATCTTTTTCAGAATAAGTTCTTTTTGATTTAAAGCCTGTTCTAAGACTAAGTCTAAAGTTTATTTCTGTAGAGCTACACAGTCCAATAGGAGTCATTATTCATTATAATAACAATAATTATTATTATTATCAATCATTATTCCCACCTAGACTGAGTCTCCAGCAGTCAACTCCAGGACATTCTTTCCTGAGGTGGCGCAATTTTGGTGGTCCAAAATTTAATTCCTCCATCTTATTTTCTCTTATCTGATTCTAAGCTTGCCCCCCCCCTTTGTTTCTGTTCCTATCTTTCTTTGTCACTTTTTAGTCGTTTCTCACTGCATGTTGTATTCAAAAATTAAATTTCCAGCAGTCCTCTTTGTACCACTTTCATTTAAACACAAAATTTTATCTCAAAAAACGGGAATCAAAATTATCAGTTACCAACTAATATTTTTCCCTGACACAATCTCTATCAGAATTTTAACCTGAAAGAAAACCACATTTAGCATTCATGAAATTGCAAACAAAAATAGCACACAGAAATAACTGTCAGACAACAAGTCTTAAACATAAAATTATTAACACACGAATAAATGCAAGCCAGAGCACAAAGTGTTAAACTGCTTGTTAGCTGAGAAGCTTTCAGTCAGTCTGTCTATTTTACACAGACACACTGCTGCTGCATGCAGCATTCGTTTCCTCTGTCTTTGGTCAACAATACAGACCCTTTTTTTCACAGACTCACAGACAGATTTTCACACAGACAGAGACGTTCTATTTTCATACACAAATCTATGCAAACACAAAAAATTCTTATCCACACAGATTTCCTCACACAGAAACTCTTTCTCACACAGATTTTTACAAACACAAAAATACTTATACACACAGATTTCCACACCCAGAGACTCTATCTTTCTCATAAACGGACTCCCTCACACACACACGCAGTCCATTATACTTGGAGCTTTCATTCGCTCTTTATCAATGGGCCGGCCGCTCTCTTTCACACTCCTCGCATCTTCCGCGTAACGTTTAAATCCTTCACGTCTCCCACGTTATTATTCAAAATTTCATATTAATAAGAATATTAAAAATTCTTACCAGCCAAGTCTCTGCCCCCCTGTGGCCAAATTAAATCAATTTCAAGTTGGTGAGGATCAGAAAGCAGACAAATGTCTAACTTAAGAGTTAACTACTGGAAGCTTTTGATGTAACAGGCGCTTCCTCACCTTAAAGTTTCGGCCGAAAAGTTTGTCTGCCTCGCAATCTGCCAACCTGTGGTCTTTATCCTCCACTTTCAGGGTCACCATCTGTTAGGACGAAAACGTCCTTAACGTGTTCTTTTAAGGAGAGACCACACTTACCCAATTATTTGATATAAAGCAGGTACATTTATTTAGATGCAGAAACTTAGCTGTTCCAGCGAAGCACGAAAGATCGAATGGTTCGCTGGAGAAAATGTACAAGTTCTGAATTCTATTGATAAGCCCTGTTAGTTATACTATTTTCTAATCTCAAATCACGTAATTACACATAGCGTGATCTTTCACAAACAAAGGCCTTCTTTAAAATGGTGTAACTTGTAAACAAAAAGTTCTATGTATTCTGGAAACATTTTCACAAAGGCTTTCCATATATTTGAGACATTCTGTATCATGCACACAAAGAATTACTATATGTTCGAAACATTTTTCCTAGTCTTATTATCACATAGTTTACCTTAATCTAATTGCTTAGTTTATCAGACAGAATTGACCTTGTAGATGTTCTCTCATTTGAACATCAGCTTTGTTATTTGTTATGGCAATGATCCCAGAATTAAAAATTACTTTGGTCATCATTTTAAACTATAGGTTCACAGTGCCCCCGACGTCCTAAGTAGTAACTACATCTCTATCCTACCTAACACTGGCACTGATAACACGGCAGCATTTGACTGAACAAGGCGCCAAAGAGCCTGAACAAAATGCAATTGAATAGGAATCAGTTGTAAAACCCTTTTGACTTTGTCAATCAGAACAATGTGGCTGTTGGGTATCAGTCTTCTCAGTCTATGATATCACTAAGGAAAATTCTCAGGATAGCTTCCTCAGCACAAAAGTCTTCCGCAGCTTCATCAATGCCTTTCCCTCCGTCATAAGATCAATTGTCAAATCAATTCGACCACCCAAAGTTTAGATCAATTTCTCAATTCCACAGGTACTAAAGTATAAGATGAGGACACCATTCAACGTTGTGGTGTTAACGTGTAGTTAATACTCATGTAAGTGTACTACTCAGCAAGCACAGTTCCACACTAAAAAAGAAGAGATCAGTCAGAATCTCCAGCTGGTTTGACAGGAATCTGAGAAAGCTATTAAGCCCATCAATGCCATTGGATAAGAGGCACAGCCCTGCCTCTCACACTGTCCTGCCTATTACACAAGAAGTGTTTATAAGAATAAAAATCAAGTGTTCGAATCCAGAGTAGACATGCGAGACACTGGAAGAACTGAACAAACCATACAGCATCAGGAGTTGGAGAAGTCAACGCATTGGGTATAATTGTTCTTCAGGATGAGGCGTAGCTATTGGGGGGCTGCGGATAAAGAGGTGGGGGCAAGGATGGAGAGGCAGGATGAAGGGGTAGGGATAAGTGAATGCAGGTGGAGGGTATGCGTTGTTCATGGGAGGAATGAATCTGGTTTGTAGTTCGAAGAAGGGTTTATCAGAATAATGGAAGGAAGGGGAGGCGCTGGGAACGGAGTTTGGGGAGTTTTTTGAAGTCAATTTGGAGTCCTCCGGGCTGCAGGCTGGGCTGGCGGCAAATGAGGTGTTGTTCCTCCAAAGTGCTTTTGTCGTTCGCTGTGGTAATGGGGATCGTGAAAGATGATCATGTTCAATCGGGATTGGGATGGCGAATTGAAATAGGTGCGGACTGGACAGTCTGATCATCCCTTTGGGACCCATCTGTGATGCTCAGCAAAACATTCGCTTTGTTTACGTTTGGTCGTTCAGATGTAGAGAAGATCACATCTGTAACACCAGATGAGGTCCATGAAGTAGGATCCCACCAACTGACACATTTTCCACACGCAGCTTTCCCTTTGGTAATCTTCGGTTTGTGCTACAATCCCCACGAATCACTACACTCCATGTATCGTCTCCTACAACCAGAAATATATATGGCCTTCTTCTAAAATATCTCTTTCACCTCCATCCAGAACAGAACTTCCAGGTTCTGGCAGAGGATCATCTCCCTCTCTTCAAACCTACTTTACTGCATTCATTCTTTCCGATCTGGTCTTTTCTCCATCACGGAGACCAAGTATAAACTAAGGGTACATTTCGCTATGCATCACAGGTGGGCCCGCAGGGCAGACCTGACCTTCTACTCACCACTAATTTCAATATCCCCTACCACTCTCTCGCAGACGCAAACAGACCTGTCCTCCTCTATTGCAAACACTGAGTCTGACCACAAATGGAGATTAATTTGTGCTTTACAAAACTTATCGAATCCTTTGAGAAAGTGAACAAATAGATGGATAAAGGTAAGGCGGTTGATGTGGTTTATACGATTTCAGTAATGTTTTTGATAAGTTTCCCCAAGGTAGGACATTGCACAAAATACAGACGCATGGGATTGAGAGAGATTCATTGGTTTATATCAGAAGTTGTTCAGCTGAAAGAAGACAGAGAATAGTGATTGATAAGAAATGTTCATCCTGGAGTTCAGCTCCGAGTGGTGTACGGCAAGGACCTGTTTTGGGGGCACTGTTGTTTGTCATTTTCGTAAGGGACCTGAATGAGTGCATAGACGAATGAGTTAATAACATTTGCGGAGGACATGAAGATCGACCGACTTGGGGATAGCGCTGAAGGATGTTACAGGTAACAGAGGGGCAGAGATAAACTGCAGAGCTGGTCTGGGAGGAGGCAAAGTGAGATTAATGTGGAAAAGTGTGAGGTGATTCAGTTTGCAAAGAGCAAAGGAGTAAATTGTGCGGTTTTAAATGTAAGATCCTTGGTAGTGTCGATGAGCAGTGAAATCTGTGTCCATGCACATCGATCCCTGAAAGTTTCTGCGCAGGTTGGTGCATTTGATAAGAATGCATACGGTATCCTAACATTTAATTGGTACAGGGATTGTGTTTTGGAACGATTAGGTCATGCTGAGCTTTACAAAACTCTGAGTGTTGTGTACAACACTGGTCACCGCAGTATCAGAAGGATGCGAAAGCTTTGGAGTGGGTTCAGAGGAGATTGATTTACGAGGATGTTGCTTGTTCAGGACAAAAGTTCTTAATAGTAAAAACGCAGAAGATTGTGGCTGTTTTCGTCAGAGAGAAGAGATTGAGAGGGAAATTAATTGAGACATACAAGATAATCAGAGGGTTAGATGGGGAGAAGTGAGAGTATTTTCCTTGGATAATGATAGCTCGCATGATGGACTGAGCTTTAAATTGAGGACGATAGATGTAGGACAGATGTCAGGTGTAGTTTCTTTACTGAGACAGTCGCATTGGTGTGTAACATGCTGCCTCCAACTGTGGTAAACTAGTCAAAACGATCACTGGATAGACATACGAATGAAAAAGGAATAGTGTAGGTTTGAGGGACTTCAAATTAGTTTCACAGATTAGAGCAACATTGAGGGCCGAAGGACTTGAACTGTCCTGTAATGTTCAATGATCTCACAGCTTACATTCCACCTTGGCAGTCTAATATCTGGAGGACTCAACAATAAGTTCTCCAATTTGAAATACTCTTCCCAACCAGGCCCCGACTCCCTTTCCAGTCCACGTCCTGCCTTCCCTTCCTCCGAAATGCTCTGTCTTCCAGCTGCCTACCAGATTCACCCCTCCCATCAACCGATCAAGTCGAGGCCACGACATCTGTTCACCTATTTCTACCTCATCATTCTACTGTTTTCGCCACCCGAACCACTCCTTCCCTCTTTAACTGCAGGTGCCCGTAAACCACCCTAAGTCCTGAAGAACGGTTTTACCTGAAATATTGACTACTCCACCTCATGTTGCCGTGTATCTTGAAGAATCCTTCAATCCACCTGTTTGCCTCCAATTAACAAAGGAATTTAAGGAGTCCAGTGAGTCCAGCACGCTGGTAAGGAGGAACCACGGGTATCCAATATTGTCATTGAACGTCTTCCCTGGGACAAGGAGGAGGTCACTGAGCCACTTGAGAAACTAACACATTGATAGAAGAGGTCATTTAGCACCTCCATACTGAAACACAACAGCAGCAGGTTGACATTGATGCTCGAAGATGACAATCCAATGAAACAGAGACTGCGCAGGAAGACTTCTCCACATTACTCCTCCTGGCTCTGATGCTCATGGTACACACGTGTTACGTTAAGATAGTTTACTGACCGTGAGGAAGGATAATGGATGGTTTGTGCCAAGGCACAACGAGACATCTTCCGTCTCGGAGAAGATAGGTTACTGCTCGGTTTAGAAGTCAGAAGCAGGTGGGAATGTCTTACTCTTTCAGAGAATGATTGTTGACAGACTTGTGAAAAAATATGACGCTCGGCGCAGGGACACACAGCAACTGTGCATTGAGATGGAGAGAGACATTTAGAGCTTGAAGCTCTTACTCGCACAACATTGTACTCTACGCAGCAAATATCTTACAGTCATAGAATCCTACAGAACGGAGACGGTATCTTTAGCCCAAACTGGTCCTTGCCGACCAAAATGTATATCCACGCTTACCGCATTTTCCTGTACTTGAATCCACGTTTTAAACATTTCCTTTCGAAATCATTGTCCAAATGTGAAAACGCGAATTGAATGAAAACATGTGTTATATTTCACGCTATCAATGTTTGATTTCAGGATTAACGGCTGTTGGTCCAAAGTACTCAAGTTTTAACGTAAACACCTTCTATTCAGTTATAACCATTCAGACTAAAACCACGTATAGAACATAGAACATAGAAGGATACAGCGCAGTACAGGCCCTTCGGCCCTCGATGTTGCACCGACCGAATCCTACCTAACCTATACTAGCCCAATAACTTCCAAATGCCTATCCAATGCCCGCTTAAATGACCATAAAGAAGGAGAGTTCACCACTGATACGGGCAGGGCATTCCATGAACTCACAACCCGCTGTGTGAAGAATCTACCCCTAACATCTGTCCTATACCTACCACCCCTTAATTTAAAGCTATGTCCCCTAGTAACACCTGACTCCATTAGCGGTAAAAGGTTCTTAGTATCTACCCTATCTAAACCCCTAATCATCTTATACACTTCTATCAGATCTCCCCTAAACCTTCTCTTCTCCAATGAGAACAGCCCCAAGTGCCTCAGCCTTTCCTCATAAGATTTTCCTACCATTCCAGGCAACATCCTGGTAAACATCCTCTGCACTCGTTCTAAAGCTTCCACATCCTTCCTATAGTATGGCGACCAAAACTGCACACAATACTCCAGATGAGGCCGCACCAGAGTCTTATACAACTGCAACATGACCTCAGGACTCCGGAACTCAATTCCTCTGCCAATAAAGCCCAGTACACCATATGCCTTCCTCACAGCACTATTTACCTGGGTGGCAACTTTCAGAGATCTGTGTACATGGACACCAAGATCCCTCTGCTCATCCACACTACCAAGTAGCCTACCATTAGCCCAGTAATCCATCATCTTGTTATTCCTACCAAAGTGAACGACTTCGCACTTAGCTACATTGAATTCCATTTGCCACATTTCCGCCCAGCTCTGCAACTTATCTATATCCCGCTGTAACCTACCACTTCCTTCCTCACTATCCACAACTCCACCGACTTTTGTGTCATCCGCAAACTTGCTTACCCAGCTTTCAAGTCCTTCCTCTAGATCATTTATAAAGATAACAAAAAGCAATGGTCCCAAAACAGATCCTTGTGGTACACCGCTAGTAACTGCGCTCCAAGATGAACATAATCCATCAACTACTACCCTCTGTCTCCTTCCAGCCAGCCAATTCCTAATCCAAACCTCTAATGTATCCTCAATGCCATACCTCCGAAGTTTTAGCATTAGCCTACCATGGGGAACCTTATCGAACGCCTTACTAAAATCCATATACACAACATCTACTGCTTTACCCTCATCCACTTCCTTGGTCACCTTCTCAAAGAACTCAATAAGGTTTGTGAGGCACGACCTGCCCTTCACAAAACCATGCTGGCTATCCCTGATCACGTTATTCCTACCCAGATGTTCATAAATCTTATCCCTTACCATTCTCTCTAAGACTTTGCCCACCACTGAAGTCAGACTCACTGGCCTATAGTTGCTAGGGCTATCCCTACTCCCTTTCTTGAACAATGGGACCACATTCGCTATTCTCCAGTCCTCTGGTACTATTCCTGTTGACAACGACGACATAAAAATCCAGGCCAATGGCTCTGCTATCTCCTCCCTAGTTTCACATAGGATACTGGGGTAAATGCCATCAGGCCCAGGAGACTTATCTATATTCATCCTTTCCAATATTCCCAAAACCTCTTCCCTGCATATTTCCAGGGCATCCATTCTAATTATTTGTGATTCCATATTCACATCAGCAACAGTGTCCTGTTCCTGAGTGAATACTGATGAAAAGTACTGATTTAATGTCTCTCCAATCTCCTCCGCCTCCACACACAACTTCCCACTACTATCCTTGACTGGACCGATACCTACCCTAGTCATCCTTTTATTCTTGACATACCTATAGAAAGCCTTTGGGTTTTCCCTAATCCTACCAGCTAAAGACTTTTCATGTCCCCTTCTCGCTTCTCTTAGCTCCCTCTTTAGCTCCTTCCTGGCTACCTTATAACTCTCAATCGCCCCTACTGAACCTTCACGCCTCATCTTTACATATGCCGCCTTCTTCCCTTTCACAAGGGACTCCAATTCCTTACTAAACCACGGCTGCCTCACAAGGCCCTTTACACCATGCCTGACTGGTACATACCTATCGAGGACACGCAGTAGCTGCTCCTTGAACACTCCCCACATCTCATTAGTGTTCTTCTCTTGAAGCCTGTTTTTCCAATCCACACATCCTAAGTCATGCCTCACGGCATCATAATTTCCCTGCCCCCAGCTATAGCTCTTGCCCTGCGGCACACGATTATCCCTCTCCATCACTAAAGTAAAAGTCACCGAGTTGTGGTCACTGTCCCCGAAGTGCTCACCTACCTCCAAGTCTAACACCTGGCCTGGTTCATTACCTAGAACCAAATCCAATATAGCCTCCCCTCTTGTTGGCCTGTCGACATATTGTGTCAGGAAACCCTCCTGCACACATTGTACAAACACCGACCCATCTAATGAACTCGAGCTATAGCTCTCCCAGTCAATATCTGGGAAGTTAAAGTCCCCCATAACAACCACCCTGCTACCTTCACTCTTTTCCTGAATCATCCTCGCAATATTATCCTCTACTTCTCTAGGACTATTAGGAGGCCTGTAGAAAACACCTAACAGGGTGACCTCACCTTTCCTATTTCTAACCTCAGCCCAAACTACCTCAGATGGCAAGTCCTCTTCCATCATCCATTCCACTGCTGTGATACTGTCTTTGACAAGTAATGCCACGCCTCCCCCTTTTTTACCCCCATGTCTGATCCTACTAAAACATTTGAACCCTGGAACGTGCAACAGCCATTCTTGTCCCTGTTCTACCCACGTCTCTGTAATGGCCACAACATCGAAGTCCCAGGTACCAACCCACGCTGCAAGTTCACCTACCTTATTCCTTATACTTCTGGCATTGAAGTATACACACTTCAATCCACCTTTCTGGTTACAGGCACCCTCCTTAGAGATCGCTGCATTATTCCTAACCTCCCTACACTCAAGGTCCTGTACCCTAAAGCTACAGTCCTGGTTCCCATGCCCCCGCGGAGTTAGTTTAAACCCTCCCAAAGAGCACTAGCAAACCTCCCCCCAAGGATACTGGTGCCCCTCAGGTTCAAGTGTAGACCATCCTTTTTATAGAGGTCCCACCTTCCCCAGAAAGGACCCCAGTTATCCAGAAACCGGAATCCCTCCCTCCTGCACCATCCCTGTAGCCACGCATTTAACTGCTCTCTCTCCCTGTTCCTCGACTCTCTATCACGTGGCACGGGTAACAAACCAGAGACGACAACTCTGTTTGTTCTAACTCTGAGCTTCCAACCTAGCTCCCTGAAAGCCTGCCTTACATCCTCACCCTTCTTCCTACCTATATCGTTGGTGCCAACGTGGACCACGATCTGGGGCTGCTCCCCCTCCCCCTTAAGGACCCGGAAAACACGATCAGCGACATCACGTACCCTTGCACCTGGGAGGCAACATACCAAACGTGAGTCCCTGTCGCCCCCACAAAACCGTCTGTCTGTACCCCTCACTATCGAGTCCCCAAGAACAATTGCTCTACCTTTCTCCACCCTACCCTTCTGAGCAACGGGGCCAGGCTCCGTGCCAGAGGCCTGAACCTCGTTGCTTGCCCCTGGTAAGTCATCCCCCCCACAAGTATCCAAAACGGTATACTTGTTCTTGAGGGGAATGACCGCAGGGGGTCCCTGCACTGGCTTCCTCCTCCCACTCCCCCTCACTGTCACCCATCTATCTTGAACTTTCGGAGTAACTACTTGCCTATAGCTCCGATCTATGACCTCCTCTGCCTCCCGAATGATCCGCAGTTCATCCAACTCCAGCTCCAGTTCCCTAACACGGGTTTGGAGGAGCTGGAGATGGGTGCACTTCTTGCAAGTGTACTCAGCAGGGACGCTGATGGCTTCCCTCACCTCATACATGTTGCAAGAGGAACATTGCCCTCTCTGCACTGCCATCCCTCTAAAAGTAAGCTTTCCTTAAAAAAAAAACAAAAACCAACTAAATCTAAAGAAACAAACAAGGAAAATGCAGCACTTACCCGCTAGTCACAATTGGTCTTATTATTAGGTTAGAGGTGGAAGGGTGGGAGGCACTACTCGTGTAGTGCCTCGGGTGACTCGCCTACGCGTTTAAATAAGGGGAGAGAGAAAAAAAACCTTACCCAGGTAACCTAGCGCGCCTTCCGGGTCTGCTACCGCTTTTTTAAAGGAAAACTTTAAATTTACAACTATTAAATAAACGACCAAACTTACCCACCAGCCGTCGCGAAGTCTTCCGAGAGACTGAGGCCTTCATCTCGGAGCCCGCGTTTAAATAAGGGGAGAGAGAAAAAAAACCTTACCCAGGTAACCTAGCGCGCCTTCCGGGTCTGCTACCGCTTTTTTAAAGGAAAACTTTAAATTCACAACTATTAAATAAACGACCAAACTTACCCACCAGCCGTCGCGAAGTCTTCCGAGAGACTGAGGCCTACATCTCGGAGCCCGCGTTTAAATAAGGGGAGAGAGAAAAAAAACCTTACCCAGGTAACCTAGCGCGCCTTCCGGGTCTGCTACCGCTTTTTTAAAGGAAAACTTTAAATTTACAACTATTAAATAAACGACCAAACTTACCCACCAGCCGTCGCGAAGTCTTCCGAGAGACTGAGGCCTACATCTCGGAGCCCGCGTTTAAATAAGGGGAGAGGAAAAAAAACCTTACCCAGGTAACCTAGCGCGCCTTCCGGGTCTGCTACCGCTTTTTTAAAGGAAAACTTTAAATTTACAACTATTAAATAAACGACCTTCACGCTTTCTGCATGGGACCATCACCAAAGAGATTATTCTGGTCAATCTACTTCACATTGTCCCTCTGTGGAAAGAAGATAATTCCTTTAAAAGATGGGAACATCTGTACACACAGTGTCACAAGTAATGTCATAACAACACATTATTACCATAGGAAAGCATATTCACTCCTATACTTTAGTAATTATGCAACGAAGGACAGCACATCATGTCGCAGCAGAGAGCGGCGGGAGTGGGCGGAAGTTCAGGCGGAGCGCTCAGCCGGTCGGGAAGGTAAGTGATTGCGATGAGAGTGGGTGTGTTCTAAACCCCAGGTCCTACAACGTAGGGTCTCCCTCCCTCCTCCTCTAACCTAAATTAAGAGTCCACAGACTTGCCACAAAAAGAGGGTCTAAGGAAGTTTGAAATGAAGAGTGTGGCTTCAGCTCAGGAGTCTTTGGCAAGGAGGTTGTGAAGCGATTACGCCACAGTTAAAGAGGGTGAAGACATGACTGCACAGCTAGTTCAGTGCGCTACGTGCTTAATGTGGTAGGTCAACGACTCTGGTGTGTCTGGCTCGTATAAGTGTGGAAAGTGTGTGCACATTCAGCTGTTGACCGAGCATATTGCAAAGCTGATGAAAGAACTCGAGGACCTTAGGCTCATCCGAGAGAACGAGATCTTTCTGGAAAAGACCTTCAGCTAGGTTATTACACCAATCATGCCAGAAGAGAGCAGAAGGCAGCAGACGATGAGGAAGGCAGAGAGCAGACAGGTGCAAGAGACCCCGGAAGAAGTAGCTGTCAGGAACAAGCTGAAGCTTTTGGAAACAGTAGAGACTGATGACTCTGCCAGTTCGCAAGGCGGCCAGGTCTGTCAATCAAAAGTTGGCGCAGAAGCAGAGCGGATGAGTCGGACATCGCACAGAGCAGTGGTAATAGTGGACTCCAGCGTGAGAGGAACTGACCGGGGTTTGTGTGGCAGCAGACGGGTTTAAGGATGGTGTGTTGCCTTCCTGATGCCAGGGTGAAAGGCATCGCAGACAGAGTGCAGGAAATCCTCAAGGACGTGGGTGAAGAGCCAGAGGTGGTGGTACATGTCGGCACAAAGGATGTCGGGAAGAAGAGGAACATACTGCAGCGGGACTTCGGAGAACAATGACGAAGTCTGAAAAGCAGGACGTCCAAGTTGGTTATCTCCGGTTTGCTTCCAGTTCCTCGGGCTGGTGAGGCCATAAACAGTGAGATAATGGACTTGAACGTGTGGTTGGAAACTGCTGCAGGAAGCAAGGTTTTAAGTTCTTGAGTCACCGGGGTATATTTTGTGGTCAGCATAAATTTTACAAGAGCGACGGTTTGCACCTTAATAAGTCAGGGACCAGTATTCTGGCAGGCATGTTTTCTACTGCAACACCGCTACATTTAAAGTAAATAGCGGGGGAGAGGGGACAAACTGGATGTATAAAAAGGAAATTGAAGGGAAAGTTAGAACAAAAGAAGTCAAGAAAGACAACTATATCAATGAGGCAGAAAACTGGGAAAGGGATCATGCTGTAAGGTTGAGTGAAATAGGGGTTGATGGGAAGGGTGAGAGCAGTAACAAATTAAAAATACTGAATATGAGCGCACGAACCATGAGACATAAGATGGATGAGCTTGAGGCTCTTTTGGAAATTGGCAGATACGATATTGAGGGGATAACTGAGACTTGGCTTCAAGTGAACAGGGCCTGGAAAATGAATATTCAAGGCGATACGTGCTATCATAAGGACAGACTGACGGGCAGAGTGGGTGCGTGGCCTTGTTGGTAAGGGAGGATATTCAGTCCCTTGCGCGGGGGGACCTAGAGTCAGGGGATGTAGAGTCAGTGTGGGTAGAGCTGCGAAATACTAAGGGTAAAAAGACCCTCTTGGGAGTCATCTACATGGCCCCAAACAGTAGTCGGGATGTCAGACGGAAGTTGAATCAGGAGCTGAAATTAGCCTATGGTAAAGATGTTACTACAGTTGTTATGGAGGATATTAACATGCAGGTAGACTGGGAGAATCAGGATGGTATTGGACCTCAAGAAAGAGACTTTGTGGAGTGCCTCAGAGATGGATTCTTAGAGCAGCTGGTGCTGGAGGCGACGAGGGAGAAGGCAATTCTGGATCTAAAATTGGTCAGGGACCTCGAAGTGAAGGATCCATTTAGAAGTAGAAACCATAATACATTAAACTTCAATCTGCAATTTGAAAGGGGGAGGGTACCGTCGGAAGTAACAGTACTTCTGTTGAATAACTGGGAACTATGGAGTTATGAGGGAGGAGCTGGTCAAGTTCAATGGTGCAGTACCTTAGCAGGGATGACTGTGGAGGAACAATGGCGTATATGTCTGTGTATAATGCAGAAGTTGCAGGATCAGTTCATTCCTAAAAGGAAGAAAGATCCCAGGAGGAGACATGGGCGGCCGTGGCTAAGGAGGGAAGTTAAGAAACATATAAAGTTAAAAGAGAAAAAGTATAACTTAGCAAAGATAAGTGGGAAACCAGAGGACTGGGAAGCTTTTAAAGAACAACAGAGGATTAATAAGAAGGAAATACGCAGAGGAAAACTGAGGTACGATGGTAAACTGGCCAATAATTTAAAGGAGGGTAGTATAAGGTTTTTAAGTATGTGCAATGCAAAATAATGGTTAGGACGAAAATTGGGCCCTTGAAGACCGAAACAGGGGAATATATTACGGGGAACAAAGAAATGGCAGAAGAATTAAATTGAAACTTTATATCTGTGTTCACTGGGGAAGACACAAGCAATCTCCCTGAGGTAACAGTGGCTGAAGGACCTGAACTTAAGGGAATCTATATTTGCCAGGATTTGGTGTTGGAGATACTGTTAGGTCTGAAGTTTGATTAGTCTCCGGGGACAGATGGTCTACATCCCAGGGTACTGAAGGAGGTGGCTCGGGTAATCGTGGATGCATTTGTGATTATTTTCCAGATTTCGATAGATTCGGGGTCGGTTCCTGAGGATTGGATAATGTTATACCACTTTTTAAGAAAGGTGGGAGAGAGAAAGCAGGAAACTATAGACCAGTTAGTCTGACCTCAGTGGTGGGAAAGATGCTGGAGTCTATTATAAAGGATGAAATTACGGCACATCTGGATAGTTGTAACAGGATAGGACAGAGTCAGCATGGATTTATGCAGGGGGAAATCATGCTTGACTAATCTTCTTGAATTTTTTGAGAATGTAACTCTGAAGATGGACGAGGGAGATCCAGTAAATGTCATGTACCTGGACTTTCAGAAAACTTTTGATAAAGTCCCACACAGGAGGTTAGTGCATAAACGTAGGGCGCATGGTAATGGGGGAAAAGTACTACATTGGATGAAAATTGGTTGACTGATTGGAAACAAAGGGTAGTGATAAACAGCTCCATTTCGGAATGGCAGGCGGTGACCAGTGGGGTACCGCAGGGATCAACAGCATTTACAATATATGTTAATGATATAGAAGATGGTATCAGCAAAAACATTAGCAAATTTGCTGATGATACAAAGCTGGGTGGCAGGGTGAAATGTGATGAGGATGTTAGGAGATTACAGGGTGACCTGTACAAGTTAGGTGAGTGGGCAGATGCATGGCAGATGCAGTTTAATGTGGATAAATGTATGGTTATCCACTTTGGTGGCAAGAACAGGAAGGCAGATTACTACCTCAATGGAATTAATTTAGGTAAAGGGGCAGTGCAGAGAGATCTGAGTGTTCTTGTACACCAGTCAATGAAGGCAAGAATGCAGGTACAGCAGGTCATGAAGAAGGCTAATAGCATGCTGGCCTTCATAACAATTGGAATTGAGTATAGAAGCAAAGAGGTGCTTCTGCAGCTGTACAGGGCTCTGGTGAGCCCGCACCTGGAGTACTGTGTGCAGTTCTGGTCTCCAAATTTGAGGAAAGACATTCTGGCTATTGAGGGAGTGCAGCATAGGTTCACGAGGTCAATTCCTGGAATGGAGGGATTACCTTACACTGAAAGACTGAAGCGACTGGGCTTGTATACACTTGAGTTTAGAAGACTGAGAGGGGATCTGATTGAGACATATAAGATTATGAAAGGATTGGGCACTCTGGCAGCAGGAAACATGTTTCCGCTGATGGGTGTGTGCCAAACCAGAGGACACAGCTTAAAAATACGGGGTAGACCATTTAGGAGAGAGATGAGGGGAAACTTCTTCACCCAGAGAGTGGTGGCTGTGTGGAATGCTCTGCCCCAGAGGGCAGTGGAGGCCCAGTCTCTGGATTCATTTAAGAAACAGTTGGATAGAGGTCTTAAGGATTGTGGAATCAAGGGTTATGGAGATAAGGCAGGAAGCGGATACTGATTAGGAGTGATCTGCCATGATCACATTGAATGGGGACGCAGGATTGAAGGGTTGAGTGGCCTACTCCTCCATCTATTGTCTATTGTCTAATGTGCAGATTACTTGCTGCACTTTGTGAATTCTGTCATTGAGTCGTCACGAAGACCAACCAGCTCATTTTTGCCAAGACCACGTCCGACACTCTAACCTTCTTGTCAATACAAAATTAGGAATGATCGTATATTTGGCCAAAACATTTCTCTACCTTGCAAACAGCTCTGCTTCTAGCACAACCACATTATCAGTAACAACAGAGTTGCCAATGAAGATGTTTGGAGATGCAGGGGAAGTCATGGCCTCGCGGTGTTCTTTCAAGGTTATTAATCTGGGAACCCTGATAATGTCCGAGGTCACGGATTCGAATCCCACGACAGCAAATGGTGGAATTTCGATTCAATAAAATATAGGGAATGAAGAATCAAACGAAACTATGAAACCCTTGTTGACGGTCCTATAAAAAAGTCCTACCTAGCCGTCTAATGTCCTGCATGGAAGACAATCTACTATCTTCACCTGGTTAGACTGACATATGACTCAAGCAGTGTGGTTGACTTTGGAATTCACGTTGAAATGGCAGGCCCGCCACTCAGTTATATTACACCACTAAAAAGGCTCAAAGAAATTAAGCCACATGTATCTAAGCACTGACTACTCACAACCCACGGTCTGCAGTGTGTCAGGAACGCAGCTCACCAATATTTTCACAGGAACAATTGTGAAAGGAAATTAATTGCTGGCACAGCATCCCGTTAATGAATAAAAGAAAGTGATCACACTCAGGGCAAAGAGGCAAACGGACATATCTCACTTTAACAATGACTTTAATGTATAACCTACATGGGCGCGATATTCTCGATTACACGAACAGGAGAAAAATACATTAGATTAATCGCGTTTTTCAGTTCCATTCTAACTGATTGTCAACAATCCCGGTTTTTGATTTTTCTTCAATCTCTCTCTTTCTCTACCCTTTCAACTCGCTCCTGCTCCACTTCAGAACAGTCGTCCCTGTTACTAGCATCAATCACGCTATTCTCCAGCTGCAGTCATTTCTGATCTATGGTCATCGGACTCACAGTGCCACCTTATTTTTTCAGTCGAGCCTGTCAAATTTGCTTAGATTCTCTGGCACTTGCTTGTGCTTTATGGTTTCCGATATTAAGCGTAACTCTAATTAATTCATAAGTAATGTTGTTATTACATGGGCTGCTAGCATCGCAGACGTTTGTTGACATAGCTAAATGCCATTTACTGTGAAACTATTCCTTTAGATAGGTCCAGAGCCAAGCATATTTCTGTGATCTGGAATCAGTCGTAAGCACGGATAGGTAATAATGAAACATTTACTTACCATGATAGAAGTGAAAAATATTGAAAAATAGCGAAAATGCTGGCAGTTCGTTTGGTTGATATTCGTGCAATTCGATCTTATTTCCAGTTGCTGCCATTTGATTTTACCTACTCATGTCATCTGTGGTAGGATGTGAAACAGAGTCCTTTGTGCAATAAGCTGGGCCTGTGAATTACATCTCCAGTGATATTACTACTTTGATACAGTGTCTCTATCATCTCTGGGAGATGCGAAAACGTATCTTTCGTGCTATAGTCTGTCGTTGAGAATGACATCTCCAGAGACGTTACTACTCTGACACAGTGCCCGTATCAGCTGTGGGATACTATGAAACAGTTCCTTCAGTGAAATATCATTTCCCTCTGAACTGCATCTCCAGCAACATTCTGACTCCGACACGGTGCCCCTGTGATCTGTGGGAGGATATAAAACAGTGTCCTTACTGTAATAACCTGTTCCAACGACATTCAACTCTGACACGGTTTCCTTCCTACCTGTGGAAGAAGTGAAACAGTAACTTTCTTTTAATAGCCTGGGACTCTGAAGTACATGTCCAGCGTTAATACTAATCCGACAGAGTGACACTGTCATCGATGGGATCATGCAAAGCACAAAATTGATTGTAATACAATTCACTCTAAATTACATCTCCAGCGACGTTACTACTCTACCACAGAGTCCGGGTCACTGTGGGAGGATGGTAAACAGTGTTTTTAGTGTAATAACCTGTCTCTTTGAATGACATTTCCAGCGACATTGCTACTCTGACAAAATGTTCCTCTCATCTGTAGGACGATGCGAAATTATCTTTCGAGTAAAAATCTGTCTGAATTATGCCTCCAGTGACATTACTACGCTGACACAGTGCCACTGTCGTCGGTGGGAGTATGTGAAACAGCGTCGTTATTGGAGTAACCTTTCCCTTTCAATTACGTCTCCAGTGTCTTCTGTGAGAGGATGTGGACCATTGTTTTTAACGTAATATCCTGCGCCTCTCTATTACACCTCCAACGAAATTAACATTCTCAGACAGTGTGGCTGTCACCTGTAGGTGGGTGTGGAGCAGTGAAATTCGGATAATGATGAGGGCCTTTGAAAGTTGTGTTTGGGAATGC
Source organism: Hemiscyllium ocellatum (assembly GCF_020745735.1). Taxonomy (NCBI): domain Eukaryota; kingdom Metazoa; phylum Chordata; class Chondrichthyes; order Orectolobiformes; family Hemiscylliidae; genus Hemiscyllium; species Hemiscyllium ocellatum. Next base: position 892,131 of record NW_026867520.1, read on the forward strand.
GACCAGTCGTGTTCTCAGATGTTTGAAAGGCGTGGGCGGGGTGGTGCGGGCCCTTCGAAAATTTGTAATTATCAATGTCGTTTGCAATCGGAACAGATGGCAGTTTTTTCATCTTTGGCAAAGAAAGATAATGGAATTGCAAAGAAATTCACCACAGGTGTTTGGGATTAAGAAACTCATAGTGATGGAGAAACATAACAGAAACATCAACAGTAGCGATAATGGGATTCTAGCCCAATGGAATAATCATCAGTGCACCGAATATCTGTTCTGATAATGTCGACCAAACTCAGTAAAGATAGAAAATAGCCGTGGATAAACTGCTGTCTATTACTGCAGCATTCCAGTTTGCTATTCTCCGATGTGGATCCGCTTTCATAACTTCCCAGTTTATTGTTCTCAGATTCGGATCCATTGTCGCAACATTGCAGTCTGCGGCTCTCAAATTTTGATCCATTGTTCCAACATACCAAGCTACTGTTCTCTGATTTTGATCTATTGCTGTAGCATTCCAGACTATGCCCGGAGTCTGATTTCTCTACTCTCTTAATCTGGAGCTGCTGATCCCTGTCAGTGTCTGAGGTCATACATCTACTGTTACAATGGCAGAAAACATTCCAAGAACACCCTTACTAATAGAAAAGGTTAACCCTCCTGTGACAAAGTTAGAATCCATGGAGACTGACAGCAATCACAGCCGCAGTAGAAACACTTCTGGTAAACTCCTTGCAACATGGCACATTTATTTGACAATAAGAACTGTAGTGAAATGAATGTTGACATCACTGTCAATTGGGTCAAAACAATGACTGCAGATGCAGGAAACCAGATTCTGGATGAGAGGTGCTGGAAGAGCACATCAGTTCATTCAGCATCCGAGGAACAGTGAAATCGACGTTTCGGGCAAAAGCCTTTCATCAGGAATACAGGCTGAGAGCCTGAAGGGTGAAGAGATAAGTGAGAGGAGGGTGGGGGTGGGGAGAAAGTAGCATAGAGGGCAATAGGTGAGTGGGAGAGGGGATGAAGGTGTTCGGTTGGGGGGGGGAATGGATACGTGGAAAATAAAATAGGCAGGTATGATAATTCAGGACAAGTCATGGGGACAGTGCTGAGCTGGAAGTTTGGAACTTGGGTAAGGTAAGGGAGGGGGAAATGAGGAAACTGTTGAAGCCCACATTGATGAAATCTCGAAAGATGGAGGCCATCTGCTATATTCTGTAGTGGAACTGGTCATCCTGGGAGCAGATACGGCGGAGGCAGAGGAATTGCGAATACGGGATCACATTTTTATAGATGGTGGGGTGGGAAGAGTTGTAATCCAGGTAGCTGTGGGAGTAGGTGGCTTTGTAAAAGATGTTGGTTTCAATTTGGTCGTCATTAATGGAGATGGAAAGGTTGAGGAAGGGGAGGGAGGTGTCAGAGATGGTCCAGGTATATTTAAGGTCAGGATAGAATGTGTTGGTGTAGTTGATGAATTTCTCAACATCCTCGCAAGAGCACGAGGTGGTGCCAATGCAGTCATCAGTGTAGTGGAGGAAGAGGCGGGGAGTGGTGCCGGTGAAATTACAGAAGATCGTATGTTCAACGTAGCCAACAAAGAGACAGACATAGCTGGGGCCCATACGTGTGCCCATGGCTACCCCTTCGGTCTGGAAGAATGGGGAGGATTCGAAGGATAAATTGTTAAGGATGAGGACCCGTTCAGCCAAACTAATGAGAGTGTCGGTGGAAGGGTACTGTTGGCGACGTCGGGAGAGGAAGAAACGGAGGTCTTGAAGGCCTTGGTCATGGCAGATGGATGTCCATGGTGAAGATGAGGCGTTGGGGGCCGGACAAACGGAAGTCTTGGAGGAGCTGGAGGGCGTGGGTGATGTCTCGAAAGTATGTGGGGAGTTCCTAGACTACCGGGGATAGGACAGTGTTGATGGAGGTAGAAATGAGTGCAGTGGGGCAGGAACATGCTGAGATAATGCGTCGGCCAGGGTGGTCAGGCTTGTGGATCTTGGGAAGGAGGTATAACCAGGCAGTGCAGGGTTCCCGGACTGTCAGGTTGGAAGCTGTGTTTGGGTGACCTCCTGAGGTGATGAAGTTCTGTGTGTTCTGGGAAATGATGGTTTGGTGATGGGGTGGGGTCATGGTTGATGAGGCGGTGGGAAGAGGTGTGCTCGAGTTGGCGTTTGACTGAAGTGGTGTAGAGGTCAGTGCGCCAGACTATCACTGTGCCCCGTTTATATTTTAGCTTGATGCTGAGGTCAGGATTGGAGCAGAGGGATTGGAGGGTTGCGTGTTGTGAGGGTGAGAGGTTGGAGTGCGGGAGGGAGGTAGACAGGTTGAGGCAGTTATTGTCCTGGCAGCAGCTGGAAATGAAGAATTGGAGGATGGTTCATATGCCAGCGCGGGGTGTCCAGGTGGATGCAGTATGTTGGAGGTTGGTGAAGGGGTCCTCGGAAGGTGGGCGGGAGTCCTGATAGTGAAAGTAAGCTCGGAGGCGTTGGAAGAAGTGTTCGACGTCACACCGTGTATTTAATTCATTGATGCGTGAAAAGAGGGGGATGAAGGTGAGTGCTTTGCTGAGGACTGATCGTTCGTCCTCAGTGAGTTGAAGGTCTGGAGGAATGGTGAAAACTTGGCAGGGCTGGGAGTTGGGATCTGGTATGGATGTAGAGCTGCGAGTGGGGGGTGGAGCCAGTAACAGGAGTGGGTGTGGTGGGGGGGCAATGGGGGTGGAGCCATGAGCTGGGGTACTGTTCCCCTCAGGGTTCTGGGAGGGTTGGTGACAGTGGGATCTGAGGGGGGTGTGTCAGCAGAATGCAGGCGAGTGGCGTTGGTGGGGGCGGAAGTGACGTTGAACACGGAAGTGGCGAGGGCAGAAGGTAATGAGTGTGTGTGACATCAGCAATGATGTGAAGGGCGGAAGTGATGTCAAGTGTGATTCATGTGGAATTGTGTGGGGCTGAATTGGTTATGGGAGTGGCCATGATGGGGCCGCAAGTGACATCATCAATCTGCGAGGGGGTGGGAGCTGCTGTAGCCTCATGGTTAATGGCGTCTGAGATCGCAATTTCACTTCCCATGTAGTTAAAGATGCCCTCCAAAGCATCTCGTCCACATTCCGCACCTCTGGCCTATGACCCCACGCCTCCAACCGTAACAACGACAGAACGCCCCTGGTGCTCAACTTCCAATATACCAATCTTCGTCTACACTAAATCATCCGCCGACATTTCCGTCACCTCCAAGCAGACCGCACGACCAGGGATATATTTCTCTCCCCACCCCTTTCTGCCTTCTGCAAAGACCATTCCCTCCTTGACTACCTCGCCAGGTCCACGCTCCCTTCAACCCACCGTCCCATCCTAGCACTTCCCCTGCCGCCACAGGAATTGAAAAACCTGCGGCCACACCTCCTCCCTCACTTCCATCCAAGGCCCTGAAAGAGCCTTCCACATCCATCAAAGTTTAACCTGCACGTACACCAATATCATTGATTGTATCCATTGCTCCCGATGCGGTCTCCTCTACGTTGGGGAGAATGGAGGCCTCCTGGCAGATTGCTTTAGGGAAAATCTCCGGGGCACCTGCACCAATCAACCACACCGCCCTTTGGACCAACATTTCAACTCTCACTCCCACTCTGCCATGGACATGGAGGTCCTGGGCCTCCTTCATCGCCGATCACTCACCACCAGGCGCCTGGAGGAAGAACGCCTCATCTTCTGCCTCAGAACACTTCAACCCCTGGGCATCCATGTGGACTTCAACATTTTCCTCATTTCCCCTTTCCCCACCTCACCCCAGTTCCAAACTTACAGGTCAGCACTGTCCCCATGACTTGTCCTGACTTGTACTACCTGCCTACCTTCTTTACCACGTTTCCACTCCACCCTCCCTCCGACCTATCACCTTCATCCCCTCCCACACTCATCTCTTGTACTCTATGCTACATTCTCCCCACCTCCACCTTCCTCTCATTTATGTCTCCACCATTCAGGCTGTCTGCCTGTCTTCCTGGTGAAAGGCTTTTGCCCAAAACGTCGATTTTACTGCTCCTCGGATGCTGCCTGAACTGTTGTGCTCTTGCAGCACCACTAATACAGATCGCTGTCAATTGGTCGCATCTTCCATTCCCATTTTCCGTCGTGACGTTAGTCTGGAGAGAGGATGATAAATGTTTCTTATCGCTGGCTAGATGTTTCTGCTGTGTTCTCCGTTTTCAATGCTACAATTGCTTGAATCCGATACCACGCCCCCGCCCTCCGCAAAAAAAATCAACCACAATGTTGCTACTATGCTGAGGTCTCCTTCACTGGAACAAACACCTACCAATAGATTTACAGTGGACATATTTGTCCTGGCGAGATACAGGATGTGTGGATTTCGCTGAACATTCATCTTGGAGTTCTAATAAGGCAAGTTTGTATCTTATATGAATCCAAATGTGGCATACTGTAACAAACCTGGTCTTTTGTCAAGGTTATGTTATCCTTGAGGTTTTTTTTTCAGGGAGGAACGAAACGACCCAAGTATCTATATGTTTAAATGGTAAGTAGGGGTCCGGATGTTTATACCCAACAGATAATGCCGCAGTCAGAAGGCTTTCAACGCCTTAAGGAAACTTATAATCAAGGGAGCATGGACACGTCTGCAGCTGAGCATTTCATTTCAGTTCGGGAGTTCTTTGAGAGAATATCACTTGAAACTGAGCGCTCACGCCTCCTTCTGCGGTTCTGACTAGTATTCTTTTCGTGTCATGTCTATTTTTTATGCAAAAGGGTTCGTTTATTGGGATTTTTGCTCGTACTTTCAAACAACTTTATTACTTCAGGGTAGTCTGTCATGTTCTAAGAGGATAGTTTGTTCGGGTATACTGTTTTCAGTTCGTTGTGTTCCATTCCGTATTCTTCAGAACTATTTCTGTTTGTTTAAACCTCGGCAGTCTGACCAGCTAATTCACTCCAGGAGTACACTTTATATACTTACTTTCAACATATTTACGGCAAGTATTGCCAGTTTAAAAATGTTTTCAGGCGTCGGGCCTGCTCCATAATACATTGTGGGTTCTATGCAGGATTTAAGTAGCGAGTGGAAAGTGTTAGTGTGTTTGAGTTCAGGTGTTCATTTGGTTGAGTAAAAATATCTTCGAACAGCAATGAATATTTCAGTCAGCAAGAACGTTCTGGAGGTGGAAGCAGTGACATTGGGGTTTTCCCAAAAAGCTAATAAGACCAACCTTCGGGAATTAGGAGACAAGCTGGAATTGAAACTAATTCCTAATGTGTGGACAACTGGGAGGTTTGCTGCAGTATCTCAGCTTTTAAATTTGGTGGAAATCCAACAGGAACTGCAGAGATTGCACAACCTCAGATGAAAATAGGGTAGCTTGAGCTCGGTCCAGAAATAAAACATTTTGAATTCCGGTGAAAATGAGAAGAGAAAGAAAGAGAAGGGTTTTAGCAGAGGAAATAGTAAAACAACAAATCGATTCAGTTAAAGAAAAAGGAAAAAGAAAAACAGAGTGTTTAATACAAAAAAGCGCTCAGTTATGTAACGTGAGGTGAAAACGTCCAGCAAGTTTTGAGAATTTGTGATAGGAGAACTGGACAAACTCGCATCTCCGGGAATCAAATTTGTCTGTGTGAATGATATAGCTGATTGACTAGTTGGTGTGCTGCTGACTGTGGTTGAACAGCCAGTGGAGACGTAGGAAACTGAAGCAAGGCAGGGCACTCATTCTGGAATCTTTCCTGATTGTGTTTTAACAAGGTCACAAATTCACTATTTGAAACAGGATAGAGAGGCTTCGGATAACGAAGCTGAAGTGGCATCAGCAGAGACTTTGATCAGCTATTTGAGACAAAACAGGAGCAAACAGGTGACCATGTAAACATGTTAACTCAACTAAACTAACTTAATCACATGAGAAAGATGACCATTTTAAGCACTGGTATCAAAAATCATATACAGTGGGGCGGGGGTGGCACTGGATGTATCCCTGGGTGTTATCATTTGAAATATCATGTCTTAATGAGGAAATGGAGACAATCACATATTCAACCTGATGTCAAATGTGCATGTATTCATCACATTATCATGCCAGTGGAGTATGGAAGGGAGGTGCTGTGAGTGGCGCATGTGCAACCACTTCGAGATCATTTAGGAGTTAGGAAAACACAGGCTAAAGTACAAAGACAGTTTGATTGCCCTCGATTGCAGAAGGAAGTAGTTGAGTTTTGAAAGACACGCTATTTTTGCAAAAGAATAGGAAAACCACGGGCGATAATAAAACATGCTCATTTCATAATGATTCCAGAATTTGAGGATCTTTTTACAAAAGTCTTAATTGATTTCTTCAGTGCCCTAATTCACACGAGAAGATGGAATCACGACTTCTTAACAATAATGCATGTATTAATTGTTTTCTAGAGGCCATCTAATTATGCACTATTGCAGCTGAAAGAATTATTGACGAATTATTCAACTTTGCAATTAGTAACGGACCACCAATAGGGAAACAATCAGATTCAGGTTCAAACTTCACATCCCTAGGATTCAAAGTTCTTCTTGACGGCTTAGGTATCAAACAACTCAAGCCTACTGCATACCACCCAGAATCTCATGGAGGGCGAGACGGGTGTCCTCAAACATTAAAGGCGATTTTGAGGCATATTGTCAATGCTGTCCCGTGAATTGGAATAGTGGAATTCCGTTTGTCCCTTTTATCAGATATGCACCAAATGAATCGTCCAAATTCAGTCCATTTGAATTAGTGTTTGAGCATGAATTGAGAGGAAGTTAAAATTGAGTAAGGACAAATTCAGAAGTCAGAAGTCAGGGACCACAGAATTGGATATTGTGTCAAATTTTAGGCAGAGATTAAACAGAGCTGGCGAGTTTGATCGCCCGTATTTTAAACCATGACATCATGCAAAGAAGTAGCTTACGGGCAAGAAATCAAAAATTTGTAATTTTGCTTTCGGGGTTTAAGTGATATCGTTACTTCAATTGATATATGAACCTTTAAAGCTAAGGTTTTCTGTTCAATTCTAAAGGAGATTGATGAGGTAAAACTCCTGTTAACTCCAGACAGAAATAAATCACAAAGGGTGTGTCATGTGAATAGGCAAGGAAGGAAAGCATTTTGAGAAGGTGTTAATGATAACAACACCGAAGGAATAACGAAGTTCAAGGAATACTGAATTGGACATTCCTCAATTTTAATTTGACAATGACTAAAATGTGAAAACTTCGGAAAAATGATTGAGTTACGTTCCTGAGAAAAAATCAAAGTGACCTGAAAGAGTTATCACTAACATATAGGTACATAAGCAGAAACAAACTAGAAAACACTCATCTTACTGTTCTTGGTGTAGACATAGGAGATGCTGTTCCGATTATTCAACATCATTTCAGGCATAACCATCTAAAGTTGTCACAGGCTGGGAAGGAGATTCAACACATGCTCCAAGAGGAAATACTTGAAGTGAGTATGTAGTGACTGGAGCTCATTCCTCGTCATGGTGCCAAACCCAGATGGTAACCAAGGTTCATGTGTGTACTATGGCAAAGTCAATGCAGTTACAAAGACCGTTGCACATTCAATTTCGCGGTTGCAAGATTGTGTTGAAAAGGTAGGACAAACAACTTACATTTCAAATTTGCACTTGCTCTGAGGATACTGACTGGTATTTATGTCAGAAACCAAAGGAAATTTCGGCTTTCATAACGCCAAATGGACTGCATCAGTTTTAAATCAAACTGCTTGGGAATAAAGATCACAATACAGTAATTGCCAGATTACCAAACTCTCTTGCATACATTGATGATGATGATTTTTCATGGCTCATGGAAGGAATATTTGCAACATTAATCGGACGAGTTCAATCGACTTCATTGTGATAAACCTGGCAACAGCTGAATTTGGCAAAGACCAAGTCACCTTCCCGGGTCGTGTTATTGGACACCGACAAACGGCCCCAGAATTGCAAAAACGAAGATAATTGTGTAATTTCGCACTCCATCGTTAAAAATAGTTGTACTAAGTTTCCTGGGATTGGGTGGATGTAACTGAATGTTTTTTTTGTCGAAATTTAGGAGTGTATCTACTCGACTCCCTGAGTTGCTAAAGAAAAGCAAGGCGTTTAAGTGGACAGTGGACTGACAAGTGGCATTCGACAGTCTCAAAGCTGTGTTAACAACTGGCCTGGTGTCACACAAGGCCTTTCAGTGTGAGTGTGGAAGCAAGTGATGTGGGTGTTCGTGGTTATTCTTGCAGGAAGACCACAAGAAGATATAAAGACCATCCGATATTTCTCCAGGATGATGCGCGTTCATCAGCAGAAATGTTAGACAGCTGCGAAAGAGACTTTGATCTTGGGGCTAACATTAGAACATTTCAGTGTTTATATGACTAGCAACTCATCTGAGACATTTTTTATACATTAATCATAACTCATTAAAGTTTGTGGAGGAATTGAAAGACAAAAATCTAAGAGTATTTAGGTGGAGCCTATTGTAACCGCCAGTCATTTTGGAAATTGTGTAAGAGGCAGGTCGTGCAAAAGTGATTGCTGTCCCATAGTAGAGACCTGAATGAGTGATTAAGGAGTTCAGTGGTGGTAGTACGACAGTCTGAATCCGAAGTTCGTTGTACATATTTGCATATTTACAGTGAATGAATATACATATGTTTTAGAGTACGAACCAAACATTGGGGAGTTTTGACGAAGGAAGCGTTCCTTGGATATTGATTGTCAATTTTTCAGGGGGTTGAGGAGTGTCGCAAAGCTTGTCCTTTTACAATGTTACGATGTCCTTGAATTTTTCAGACATTTCCAAACCAACCCAAGGATTCAGCATCTCTGATGTTTGAATGATTCATTGGGGACCTTTTGTTAATACCTAGCAAATAATGTTTCATGCAAGCGACTTAAATTTGAACTGAAACAATCAAGCGAGTGTGGCCAGCTCTCTGAGTGCTCAGGTCAGTTCAATTCGGGTTTAGTTGAGTCAGGGCCAGAGTTGAAACTGGACGCTTTCCCTCTCCTTCTGTCCAATTGACATCGTAACCTGCAATTTTCTTTGCCATTTTATTCTTTGTACGATGTGGTTTGTTGTTTGGGAATGTTGTAAATAGTTTGGAAAAGCATCGTTAAGTTTGTATAGCCTGTTAAGTTCGGATAGTATAAGTAATCCGGTATTGTATTTTGTGTTCTTTGTGTTTCATGCCGTAATTTTGTAAATAAGTTCCGATTGCTTAAAACTCGGCAGTCGGACTAGTTAATTCGCTCTGGGTATATCCATAATACTCTTACCTAATGCATATGGCGAAGTTATGGTCTGAGCTGTACATAAAATGTATGCAGGGGTCGGGCCTGCTCCATAACCACGTACTATAACCATCTTTATTAAAATTCAATGATTATTGAGTGAGGAATAGAATGAATATGATATTGGCTAGCAGACAGGAAGGACTAGGCACAACTTCTTACTTAAAACTAAATTGTTTGGTTTTCAACACAAAAATAAAACAGTTTCAGTGAAAAAAGAAACTTTTTTAAAACGTAGACTAACATTTCTAATATAATTATACACCACATTGCTTAAAATAAAATGTTCATTTGAAAATAATCATGAATTATGTTTGAATTCTTTTCCTGGTTTTTGCATGTTAATAAAACAAAATAGAAAGCTAATCTTTTATAAATAGACTATAATGAGTGCATTAACTGCAATAAAACTATAATTAATATTTAACTATGTCTGCCAATCCAGGAGCAGCTGTAAGATTCATGCTGCTCTGAGAATTTGTTTTCAAACATTGCTTTCCAATATGAACAACAGTGGGCATATGTTCAAATAATTTGCCTCTAATTCTGGTTATGCATGACGATATGATTTGATTTCCTGCCGTGTACCTATAATCTAGAATTAAAGAGAATATATATCCTCGTCACGCTGGCCCTTTCAACCAAAATGAGGTACCGAAATGGCAAGGTTATGGAAACCTGAATGGCAGATAAAATCGTGAGACTAGTTAAGATGCAACAGAAGCGTACATGCGCTCGAGGCGACTGATGACAAACAAAGCTTTGGAAAAATATCGCGAATGTAGGAGAATTTGAAACAAAGGATTTCGGGGTTAAAAGGGGTCATGAAATATCTTCTTCAAGCAGGGTTAAGCAAAACGTTTTCCATTTGTTATACTCAAATATAAGGAGAAAGAGGTTAAATAGAGAAAGGGTCAGCCCACTTAAAGACAAAGGAGGAAAGTTATGTGTGGAGTCAGAGAAAACCAGTGAGGTTATTAACGAGTAATTAACATGTGTATTCATCGAGGAGAACAGTATGACGGATGCTGACTGGAGAAATAGAGGTTTGCATAATCTCAATCATAACGGAATAAGCAGGGAGGAGGTGGTGCATATTCTAAAAAGGCATTAAAGTGGTAAAGTCCCCAGATCCAGATGGGATCTATCACAGTTTTCTGAGGGATGCAGGAGAGGAAATAGCTGGGCTCTCACCAGATATCTTTGCAGCATCCTTGAAGACGGGTGGGGACACGGAAGACTGAAAAATTGCTAATTTTGTACCTTTGTTGAAGAAAGATAGCAGGGATAATACAGGTAATTACAGATCAGTGTTCCTGACGTCAGTGGTAGTGAAGCTGCTGAAGAAGATAATGATGGATCTGATCTATTCACACTTGGAATAAAATGGTGTTAGCATTGACAGGTAACATGCTTTAGTGCAGGAAAAGTCATGCCTTCCCAACTTCATAGAATTCTTTAAAGAAGTGATAAAGTTGCTGAATGAGGGAAGCATCCTGGATGTCATTTCCAAGGGTGCCAATAAAAAATTTTGCTTAGGTTCCTCATGGACGGCTTATGGAGAAGATGAAGTCCCATGGGGCCCTCGGTGTACTGTTGTGGGAGAATCACTCAATATAACAAAAAAAGACAGGACACACAGGATATCCTTCAACAAAATAAACTTTAATCTTGTGAAGTCAAAGCTGTGATAGCTATAAAATCGCTTCCCTGACTGCCCACGCACCTTTTGTTTCGCTGCAATTGAGACAGTTGCTTTTCCTGTGCTTTCCTGATAGATCCTGCACATGCATTGAAACACTAACTTAGCGGTATAACTGCCAAATTAACATCCATGCATTTACCACTTTGAGAACAAAAGCTCTTATGCAGAGAAAGAATAAAAGGAGATTGGACGCCCAAAGACCAAATCCATTCTCATAGTCGCAAAACCGGTCAAGAACAATTTCAAGGGAGTAGATCTCAAAGGAACTTCCTCTGCACCTGGAAGCACAGGTCAAAAACTTGTCTCACAATTACTGGCATAGACAAAAAGACCCAAAGACCCGGCATAATCTAAATGCGCGTGAAGCACATGCAAGTCAGGTGTCTCCATCGGAAGACGACTTCAGCACTGCACCAGATTTCGGATCATAGCTGTCAAGCAGTTGGTCCACCATGGAAGACCGGCTGGGCCAGAGTCCACTAGAACAACAGAGAATTGTCGCACAACAAGACACACTGAAAAGATTTAAATAGAGGTATAAGACAGCAAAAGACAAGTGCAACAACAAGCAACAGGACACCAACAACAAACCCATTTAATTAACCAAGCCCCCCCATCCATCCAAAATACTATTCAACAAGACAAATGGTCCGATGGGCGAACCACGCATCCTCCTTAAGCACCTTCCATAAATTCCACAGCCTCCCCATAACCAGTGTAAAGTATCCCTCCGGGCGTTGAATGTCCCCAAAACTGTACACAGAGCGCACCTTTCTCAGCCAACAACCAGATGAAGGACTGCCTTGTCTGCCACGCCATCCGACTGCGGAACTAACGCAGAAAGGCCATCATTAAAGCAATGAATAAATCTCGGTTGATTGTAATAGATATAATTGATCTACTCAGCATTCTAGCTGATAACAATGACAGGGATACGTAGAGGGAAATGGGCAATGTGCAGGATTTTGTGACTACTTTGAACTGCACCATTGACGGCAAAAATACGATGGATTAAGCACCCTGTCTCTGCACTGTAATATTGTGTGTTCTGGAATACTGGAGGGTCGTGTTGTGAGGTATAAAGTATCGAAGTGGATACTTGTCATACGTGATCCATCAAATTATTTACAAATGGAGGGAGACTGATGGAGAGAGGCACCACGCACAATGAAGGACAGAGAGGTGCACTGACAGAGGGAAAACAGAGTGGGAGAGAGAGGGTACAGAAAGATAGATGGAGAGTCAAGCAGCAACATACGTGAAGAGAAGAGAAGACTGACATGTAAGTATTTTGCTGTCACAGAAAAGGCTGAGAAGGAATAGACTAAGACTAGAAAAGGGTATACAATGATGTGAAAGGGCAAAATTGAAGAATTGGAAAGACATGTTATGTGTGATAGAGGGGCAGAGTTTTAAGGACGATGTAGCAAGGTTGTGCTATACGAGCAGCCTCACTTCCAACAGGGAGGGCGTTCTGGGAGATAAATTCGATCACACTGCAGGAACCATGATATAATTCGAGGGCAGGATTGTCTCCCTCTGATGAATTCACTTCCAAGGGTACCCGCAACGCCACTTCCAGCACAGATGTTGCTGCCCCCTAAGGCACTTCCACCCTCAGTGAAGTCAATCCACGCAGCCACCGGTGAAGACACCACGAACGTCATCTGTAAGGACACTTCCGTTGCCTACGATGCCACTTAACGCAGCACTTCCACCCTCCAATGAACATAGTTATTTACACTTCGTTTGATGATGTCTCAAACAATGACATGATCACATTCGCTACCGAGACAGTCTCTGTGACAACTCCCAATTCTAACTCTGCACCAGGTCCTTAGTTGAAGCCTTGATGAATCCTTTTTGTAATCCTCACACCTCCCCCTTACTGAGCATGAACGTTCAGTCCTCAGTAAATTTCTGACCTTCATTGCACTACGTTCCGGGATACAAAAATTCAACAGGTGTTGCAACATCCCACTGTGGGATATAGGAAATTTATGTTGCTTCAGCAATTCTAATTCATTATATAAAAAATAACTGAACTCACATCAGTGTGTAATTGTTTAGCCAGGAGCAGAGTCAACAAGAATAGAAACTCTGTGGAGGAAATGCATAATTGTTTTGTTTGTATGAGCTAAAAATGTATGCAAGAAAGAAGAGGGACTACACAACAATGGTAACTCCAATTAAAAGGGCTTCGTGATATGATGCTGTGAAGACAGGCCTGTATAAACAATAGGTATAAACATCTGTCTCCCACTTTTACAGAAACACAGGAACAAACCCCAATTAAACGAGTCTTAATGATAAGATACTGATAGGGGCGGCACAGATGGAAGGAGTAAATAATGGTTAGGCAAGGATGTGCCCACAGCAGGATGAGGTCAAATGGCCTTGAGAACAGGAATGAACTTTTTTTTTCACAGACAAGACCGGATAAGACACGAGATAAACAGGAGTAATGGGTACCGGTCTTAGGGAAGTGGAGGATGTAAACGGGGGGTGGGGGGGAAACAATGAAATAAGAAAAACACATATAGGAACCAAATTATATAAATATCGAGTATTTGTTGAATTCAGTGTGCTTTTTCCCTGCCTTGTGGACATCATACCCACTTGCAAGTGTGAAATAAAGAGCACTACTGATTCAGATCTTGTCTTGGACTGAAATTATTGCAGTGCGTGAGCATTGTTTCTCACAGTTGGCGCCCAACGTGGGGCAGTCCGGGATGTTCTTCCATCGCCTGGGGGAGTGGCTGGCCCTGGACACTGGGAAGACGCGTCCCGTTCCCCATTGAGGAGCGGTCTCGTGTCCCGGTTTTGTCCGCTCCCTTGGGCGACTGGTACGAATCCGTCAAGAGAGACATCTGAATCAGACAGTGACAGGCGATCTATAGAATATACGGCGAAAAGGGGCCAGGCAACTCTGTGCACAAACCAAGGTAAGAAAATTGACTTTATGTATTGCCTTGGTGGCCGGGATTGAGTTTTAGTAGTTAATAAGGGACTCACGAAAGAACTCAATATGGGTTGTGCTGTGGGGAAGGAAAAAAGCCTCCGGGGAAACAGACGAAGAACAAAGCAATGGAAGTGGAGGCGGGGTCTCTTACAACATACCTCGAGAACGTTCGTTGGGCAGGATGTTGTGGAATTGGAAAAATCATTTTCGTACAAGGAAAGAAAATGATTAAATATTGTTGCTTTGTATGGACGAAGGAATACATTCTTCATCCCGCCGTCTTCTGGCCAAAGTACAGATCGGACGGAGACTGGGTTTGTAAATATCTGACTTTATATGTCAATGTGTGAGAGAGAGAGAGAATGAAAAGAGCTGTACAGCTGGTAGAAAGTTTAATCCTTTGTGATTTGGTTTGAATGCACATTTGTTTGTTGGTGATTGAATGGTAGAGTTTTATTCCCTGGACTTTGAGTTTCAGGACTGTTTTGAATCTGTTTTTTTTATTATGGAAAATTAACATGATTTCTTTTAAGGTTAAGGATTCTATAGAGATTATGGAACTAAATGACAACTCCTGTTCTTTTTACAGGTCATGACTGCCTTACTATCAGTTATTAACTAATCTATTTTATCCTTATATAAACGCGATTTATGGAGGACAGATGAGGATTCAGTTCAACATTAGATAGTAGTAAAAACGAAGATTTCTATGGTTAATATCTGTGACCTTGGATTCGGCCATTGTGCATGCATTAGAAGTTTTTTTTTTAACTTGAATAGACAAATTCCTTTAAGGCAGCTCTGATTATTTCACGGACTATAGTATTGTAATTGAGCAATGATTGCTCAGGTTTACTTAAAACTAATTTTGGATTTAAATTAGGGGATTAAAACTGGGTGATTACAGTGGATTTCAAAATTGGGAACTGTACGCATTTTACATTTTAAATATTAAATACTGAATAAATGAACGTAAATATATAAATACGTTTACAAGTTAGGAACAGGCTTTAAAGTTAGTCAAGCATGATTTGATGAATTGGTGTTTGAAGTTATGGGGAGCTAGAAATATTGCAATAGTTCTTCAAAGAAAGAAAAAGGGGAAGAACGTAATGCCTTGTCCCCTTCAGGAGGTACCAATAGCGGACAAAGAGCTTGGGTTTGTGTGTGCTCCGCCCCACCCCCCTCACCAGTGGGGAGTTCAGAACATTTAAAAAGGAAATGACTGTCCTGTTTGAGGCTCCGGTAGGAATGTCTGAACAAATTGATCTATTTTGTGTGCCCAGTCTGAATACGTGGGCTGAGTTAATGTCTATTTTGAATATACTATTTAATGGGGAAGAAAGGGGACTTATACGGGGAGCAGCCATTAAAATATGGGACAGGGCACACCCGACTGGAGATGGGAATGCTGGACAGGGAAAGATGACGTTTCCCCTCAGAGACCCCCAGTAGCAAAATCAAAACCCGGACCATAGAGCAGAAATGAGGGAATTGAAAGACTTGATTCTAAAAGGAATAAGAGAGGCAGTTCCGAAGTCGCAGAATCTGACTAAAACCATTGAAGTTACTCAGGAGAAAAATGAGACTCCGTCAGCTTTCTTGCAAAGATTAAGAGACTCAATGCGAAAATAATCTGGAATGGACCCTGAGGACCCAGTGGCACAGGGTCATTTGAAAGTACATTTTGTGACAAAGGCATGGCCAGACATACAGAGAAAGATACAGAAAATAGACGGTTGGAGCGAAAAACAATTAAATGAATTGTTAAGAAAGGCACAGAAAGTGTTTGTAAAGAGAGAGGATGAGAGACAGAAACAGAAGGCGAAAATGATGGTAGCTACGGTTGATGAGGTGTTTAAGAGAAGAATGGAACCAATAGTGAGCAACCGGAGCATCGGGTGGCAGCATGTACGGCAGAGAGTAAAGGAGAGAGGGAGAGGACAAGGGGGAGCATTTGATAAAGGGTTCGACCGACAGGGGCAGAGATGGAGGTCTCCACATGGAGGATGCTATTATTGTGGAACGATAGGGCATTTTATGCGGGAATGTGCTCATCTACAAAGGGAAGAAAGGGCAATTCCGCTTACGAATTGTGATGAAGAATAGGGGTGACAGGGGTTTCTGCCCTCGGGGACCCACCAGGAACCCTTGATAAACTTGAAAGTGGGACCCTGTAGGGAAGAGGTAGTCTTCCTTGTAGATACGGGGATAGCATGGTCATCACTGAATTTTAAACCAAAGAAATTCGACATGTCGACACTGTCAATTAATGTTTCTGGGGTGAAAGGGGAGGGATTTATTGTCCCAGTAATTGAACCTATGATGATAGAAGGTCCTAAGTACAGGGTCACAGGGGAATTGTTGTATATCCCCGATACAGGAAGTAACTTACTAGGGAGAGACCTAATTATCCTCTTAGGACTGGAGATTGGAATTCAGGAAAAAGAATTAGTTGTACAAATGGCAATGTTGACAGAGGATATGGGGAGAGAGATAGACTCTATTGTATGGGCTACAGAAGGGAATCGTGGAGGACTACAGATCCCTCCCCTTGAAATAAATTTAAAAAGGAAAGGGGACATTGTCTGTGAGCGACAATGTCCCATTTCCAAAGAGGGTAAACGAGGGCTGCAGCCAGTAATTGAGGGACTGATTAGAGATAGCTTATTGGAGCCATGCATGTCTCCTTATAGTACCACAACTCTACCTATGCGGAAATCTGATGGAACTTATCGATTGGTGCAGGATTTGAGAACATTAAATCGGATAGTACAGGTCAGACATCCAGTGTTGCCAAACCCCTATACGTTATTGAGTAAGATAACTCATGACCACAAATGGTTTCGTGCGATAGATTTAAAGGATGCCTTTTGGGCTTGTCCCTTGGGGGAGGAAAGTACGAATTTGTTCACCTTTGAATGGGAAGACCCGAAGACAGGACAGAAACAGCAATACTGGTGGACTGTTCCCCCCCACCCGCCCCGGGGGTTTACAGAATCCCCAATTTATTGGGACAGATGTTGAACAAAATGATGATGCGAGAGATTATGGCTGACCTACACCAAGGCCGTCATTGGGGAGTACAAGCAATGTGTGATTTAGTTCTTAGGGAATATGGATGTAAAGGAACATATATAATTGCTAACAAATATGTGAGGGATGTACAGTCTGCAGGAAGGTAAATTAAAAAGTCTTGAGAAAACAGACCCCGGGAGGAAAAGACCCAGGATTGAGACCCTTCCTGAGTATACAAGTAGATTATACTGAGTTTCCCAGGGTAGGGAGACTAAAATATATGTTGGTCATAGTAGATAATTTATCCGGATGTTTTGAGGCATACCCCCTAGCTACTGCCACTGCGAGTGGGGTATCTGAAACAATATTGGAGCACATCATTCCCCGATATGGGCTAGTACACAGTATAGATTCTGACCAAGGAACTCATTTTACCTCGAAAGTGTGACAGGGGATAATGAAAGAGTTGGGAATCTCCTGGGAATTCCATACTTCCCGGCAGCTGCAATCACCAGGAAGGGTTGAGAGAATGAACCAAACACTCAAACGACAGCTCTCCAAATTGATAATAGAAACCAGACTCCCTTGGACCAAAAGTTTACCTATAGCTCTTTTGCGAGTACGAACAGCCCCAAGGAAAGATTTGGGACTATCCCCGTATGAAATCTTATTTGGATTACCTTGTCCGGGAACGAATGGAGAATTGCTAATTCCTGAAACTAAAGATTTGTTATTAAAGAAGTATATACTGGGCTTGTCCTCCTCTTTGTCTTTCTTCAGGAAACAAGGTTTATTGGCACAGACTCCACCCCTTGAATTCACCATTCATCCCATCCAGCCGGGAGATTGGGTCTTAGTAAAATCATAGGCAGAGACTAAATTGCAACCGGACTGGGAAGGGCCGTACCAGGCTCTTTTAATGACTGAAACAGCAATAAGGACGGCGGAGAAAGGCTGAACTCACTACACTCGGATCAAAGGGACAGTGGACCCTCCAGTTGACGAAGAAGTCTGGACAGCCGAATCAACACAAGACCCGCTGAAACTCAGACTAAATAGATTTTCAGTAACTGATTATACAGTGGTGACGCGAGGGCGAGGATTATTTCTGTCGGATTGTATATTAAGTCTTTTTGTGCTTCAGCATGATGTTTAAATTCCTGGGAATGCTTAGAGTTATGATTTTAGCCCTCTTACTATTGGGATTTTGTCAAATATCCTTTTCATTTGTATTATTAATGGTTCCTGAGTCTGATCATCCACAAGTAATAGACGCTGATGCATGCAGCTTAGTAAATTGAGGGGATGTAGATAATCAGAGAGAGTACCGCAGTTTAGAGACACATCTTAAGTCCTATGGAGTTGACCTTGGGGATGGTACTTGGTATAATAGTCTCGTTACAGTACACCGGACCCCTTTCCAACCAGCTCGATTAAAAAGTGTAACCCAATTTCCCTGACAATAAAGAAAACCATATGACACGAAGCAATTTTGGGCGGGGGCACCTATGAGATACAATTAAATGAAACATTTAGAATAGAAATGAAAGCACATGGGAAACATTTCGTGGGCTGTTGTTTTCGAATTACCGTAGGAAAGTGAAAACGGGAGGAATTACTGGATAATGAGATACAACCTTTCACACCTCCCACTGATCCTAAAGTAGTAAAAATCATAGAGATAAAGGACTTGAAACAGACTATCGAAATACAAAATGGGTACGGGGATGCAAATGCCTTGGTTGAATGGGTAAACTATACTGCAAAAAGTCTGAACAAAATCAATTGCTATGTAAATGCCTCCGGTAGGCCAGTGGCCCAGGTGGTTCCCTTTCCGCTCGGCTGGAAGCGAGACAGGCAGGACATGAAATGTATGATAGTACTGTATCAGGATGAGACTGCATGGAATGATAGGAATTGTGCCGCCTATCTCTGATGTTCCCTCCCTTGGAGAAGAAAGATTCAAAAGCCCCACACACCCCCCACATTTTCCGCTGCAGTTGGAAATCACACGTCGTGTGTGCGTAGACGAGGTACAAGTCGGTCTAGAGATTTGGGGAACTGAAATTGTGTACAGAGATTAAAAATGTTCCCGAAACGGAGGAAGGAGGGAACTACTCAGCACTAAAGGTTCCCCGAGCGGATCTGTGTTGGTACTGTGGAGACAAAATATTAAAACACACCCTACCTCCAGATTGGGAAGGGAAATGTGCGATTGTACAATTGGCAATTCCATTTACTCTGGCGTTTGAGAAGGGAAAGATTGTAGGGAAAAAGGGAAGGGGTAAGAGACACTTCTTTCGATGACAGGGTTTATCTCGATTCGGTAGGACTCCTACGGGGGGGGGGGGTACCTGATGAATTCAAGGCTCGTAACCAGATTGCAGCAGGCTCTGAGTCAGCTCTCTTTTGGTGGGGAACAATTGATAAAAATGTAGATTGGATAAATTACATTTTCTATAACCAACAGAGATTTATAAATTATTCAAGGGATGCGGTTAAAGGAATATTGGAACAAACAGAATGGCCCTTGATATGATTTTAGCAGAAAAAGGGTGTATGTGTGATGTTAGGAGGAAGCTGTTGTATCTTTATTCCGAATAACACTGCACCTGATGGTTCAATTAATCGGGCCTTAAGGGGATTGACTACCTCAGCAGAGGAACTGGCTGAAAATTTAGGAGTAGACACATCTCTCTTGGGATGGCTTGAATCCTGGTTTGGAAGATTGAAGGGGGTGGTACTTTCCATCCTTACTTCCCTGATAGTTGTAGTCGGGGTATTGGTAGCAATGTTGTATCATACCCTGTATACGAGGGCTCCCCCAAAGACTGATTGAGACAGCCTTAATGAAACAGATGATCTTCAAAGGAACTCAGACAAAAGAACTTTATCAACTAAATATCGAGGAGATGAGTGAGACCAAGATGAATGAAATTTCCGGAATGATGCTTGCGAATTTCGGGGGCGATGCTTACAAAACAAAATGCAGAAGATACCAAATGGTAAAGAAAGAAAAAGAGAAAATTTGTGGGTTATAGTAAATGTATGTTGCTTCTGCAATTCTAATTCATTATATAAAAAAACTGAACTCACATCAGTGTGTAATTGTTTCAGCCAGGAGCTGAGTCAACAAGAATGGGGGCTATGTGGAGGAAATGCATAATTGTTTTTTTTGTATTATCTAAAAATGTCTGCAAGTAAGAAAAGGGACTACACAACAATGGTAACCCCAATTAAAAGGGCTTCGTGATATGATGCTGTGAAGACAGGCCTGTATAAACAATAGGTATAAACATCTGTTTCCCACTTTTACAGAAACACAGGAACAAACCCCAATTAAACGAGTCTTAATGATAAGATGCTGAGAGGGGCGGCACAGATGGAAGGAGTAAATAATGGTTCGGGAAGGATGTGCCCACAGCAGGATGAGGTCAAATGGCCTTGAGAACAGGAATGAACATTTTTTTTCACAGACAAGACCAGATAAGGCACGAGATAAACAGGAGTAATGGGTACCGGTCTTAGGGAAGTGGGGAATGTAAACGGGGAGGAAGGGGGGGAGCAATAAAATAAGAAAAAAATGTAGGAACCAAATTATATAAATATCGAGTATTTGTTGAATGCAGTGTGTTTTGTCCCTGCCTTGTGGACATCACACCCACTTGCAAGTGTGAAATAAAGAGCACTACTGATTCAGATCTTGTCTCGGATCGAAATTATTGCAATGAGTGAGGTTTGTTTCTCACAATAGCCAACATCCAGTGAGCAGAATAAATGCAAGTGAATGAGACCTGCTGGCTCAAACTCCAGGAATTCCCTCCCGAATGCATTGTAGGTCCACCCCTGCAGCAGTTCAAGGAGGCAGCTCGCCACCAAAACCAGCTCCCAAGCAGCTACGGACAGGCAACAATACTGGGCCCAGTCAGGAATACTCAAACGCTGCAAATGAATGAAACTAAGGTGATCACCCGGGGAGTTCCATCTAACTTCCAGTCCCTGTGGGTATATCCGGGCATTATTCACCATGATCGTACCCATCTGTTGCAGCCTGCAATCGTAACCACCGGTATCCCGAGATATATCAAGGTGAGGGCGGTTACGACCACAGCTTGATGTGAGAGGAGCCGAATTCGTTAATGACAGGCGGTGGGAATGCCGTGGTCTGACGTATTCCTTCACATTTACGTAATTGTGGTCATCATGATAACACATCCAAATACCTTTTTAAATATAATTCCCATACTTTCGACTTCAAAGATCCCCATCCTAACTTTGTCACTTGGGATAATTGGAATCCCTCGCACCAAGTCCAGTGCCACACCGAAAGTATCCTTGCAGCTGTCATTAACCGAGCCCTTGTTGTGGGCTGACAGTGAGACATGTTAGTGTGGGTGTTCTCCTGGAACAAATATTTCCGCTGTTTGTCACTAATCTGGAATGGGA
Source organism: Hemiscyllium ocellatum (assembly GCF_020745735.1). Lineage (NCBI taxonomy): Eukaryota > Metazoa > Chordata > Chondrichthyes > Orectolobiformes > Hemiscylliidae > Hemiscyllium > Hemiscyllium ocellatum. The sequence continues at coordinate 913,588 of NW_026867520.1, forward strand.
CTTTTCTCGAGCATTGAGGACCGCTGCCTTCGTTTCGTCATGGATGTCCCTCCCTCAGTGTTGTCCCTCAGGGAGGGCTGAATGGCCTGGTGGACAAAGTCACATGGTGATTAATTTAGTTTGTTTGTCAGCATCCAGTCCGTGTATGACAGAATGTCGGTCTGTCTCATCCAAAAATGTATCTGGGTTTGAGATAGGATCTGAGTGGCCTTTGTGGTGCTGCCCACCAGCTGGGTGGCTGGAATGGCAGTTGTGTATGGAGTAAGACCATCAGCTGTCTGACACTGTGTAACCAGAGGTTCCTGGAATCTGGGTCCGTCTGTGGGTCAGCGCTGGGGGCAAAAGGTGCAGTTACCGGGGCGAAAGGCAGTGGGAGTCCCCATCTGTGGGAGGGTGTGAATGTGTCAGTGTGGAGCCGGTCGTGATCTCCCTGGGGAAGTAGAACGCCAAAGGTACACATTATCCCATTCTGTGAGGAGACCTGGTTCCCTCGGGATTGTATTTGCTCCTGGCACCTCCTACTAGGGCCTGATATGTGTTGCTCTGTGTTGCAGGTGTACAGGACCCATGCTGCTGCTTGGAGCTCATACACTGTCCTTCCAGATTGTCAATGTAACCCGAGGCTGCCTCCCCATCCCCAGAGGACCCCCCCCCCCTCACTGGAATGCGTTCTTCCCATGGAGTAGTCCCATGTGGGTGAGATTTTCCTGCAACCTTCTGTCCTGCTCATTGTGTAGGAGACCTAGCTCTGTCAAAGCCTGTAGGTTTCCTTGTGGTGACTGGATCCCAGCTGCCTTATGCCAGCGGAGTCCTCCAGGCTATCGGAAGTGGAGTGAGCTTTCCAGCCTGCTTCCCCGTTCTCTTTGGGCATCTCACCACATCTGTACCAGGAATCCTTCACTGCAAGGCCAGGCTGGCTTCCTGCCCAATTCTGCAGGACTGTTTCACTTTTGTACCGGCTCATGTTCGTGTTGCTTTGCCTGCTTCTGTATTATGTGACTCCTGGGAATATTCATAGAGTCATAGAGTTCCACAGCATGGAGACAGGCTCAAACTGGTCCATCCACACTAACCCCGTTTCCCTGCACTTGACCCATATCCTTCCAGTACGTTCCTCTCCATGTATTTGCCTAAGTGCCTTTTAAATGTCATTAAATGTATACTCCTTGACCACTTCCGCCGTAGTTCATTCCGTATGGGCAAAAGCGTTGTCCCCCAATCTTTTAATCTTTTAATCCCCTTTTAATCTTTCCCCTTTCACCTTAAACTGATGCCCTTTTGTCTTCGATTCCCCAAGCCTTGGATAAAGACTGAGTGCATTCACCCTATCCATGCCTCCCATGATCTTATACACCTCTATAAGGTCACCCCTCAGTCTCCTACACACTAAAGAAAATGTCCTAGCTTGTCCAACCTCTTTCTATAACCGTCGAGTTGAGTTCTGGTAATATCCTTGTAAGTTTCTTCTGCACTCTTTCCAGTTGAATAACATCCTTTGTATAGCAAGGTGGGCAAATTGAACACAATATTCCGAGTGCGGCCACACTAACATCCTGCCCAACTACAACATAACTTCCCAAATTCGATATTTCATGCCCTGACCGATGAAGGGCCCAGTGTGCCAAAGGCCTTCTTCACTGCCCTGTCTCCCTGTGACTCCACTCTCAAAGAACCGTGCTCCTGGAATCCAAGGTCCCTCTGTTCCACTACACTCCTTCAGGCCCTACCATTCACCATGAAACCCCTGTCTTGATTTGACTTTCCAAAATGCAAGATCTCGCCCTTGTTTATATTAAACTCCATTTGCCATTTCTCAGCCCAAATCCCTAGCTGATCAAATCCCTGTTGCAATTGCTGAGAACCTTTCTCACTTATTTTAGTGTAATCTGCAAACTTACTAATCATGCCTTAAACATCCTCATCCAAATCATTGATCTAGATAACAAACAGTAATGGGCCGAGCACTGACCATCTCAGTGGCACAATGGCTCGGTGGTTAACACTGCTGCCTTACAGCATCGTGGATCTGGGGTCAATTTCAATCTCATATGATGGTCTTTGTGGGTTAGATCCTGTTAGGGTTAGATTTCCTACAGTATGGAAACAGACCATTTGGCCCAACAAGTCTACACCTACCTGCCGAAGAGTAACCCACCCAGAGCCATTCTCCCTACCCAATATTTACCTTGGACGAATGCACCTAGCACTATGAACAGTTTAGCCTGACCAATTCATCTGGCCTGCACAGCATATTTTTGGATTGTGGGAGGAAACCGGAGTACCCAGAGGAAACCCACCCAGACACAGAAAGAATGTGTAAACTCCACACAGACAGTCATCTGAGGCTGGGGTCGGACCCAAGTCCCTGGCGCTGTGATGCAGCAGTGCCAACCACTGAACCACCATGTCACACCAACTGAGTTTGTATGTTCTCCCCATGTCTGCGTGGGTTTCCTCTGGGTGTTCCAGTCTCCTCTCACAATCCAAAGATGTGCATGTCAGGTAAATTGGTCATGCTCAATTGCCTATAGTGTTCATGGATGTGTAAGGAAGTTGCGTTAGTCAGTGGTAAACGTAGAGTAACAGGGTACAAGAATGGGTTTGGGTGGAATAATCTTCAGAGGGCCAGTGGACTTGCTGTGCCGAAGGGGCTGTTCCACAGAGGAGGGTTTCTATGATTCTATGACCACTGTGGCACACCACTAGTCACAGGACTCCAGTCTGACTATTATCCACTGCTTCATACCATTAAGCCAATTGTGTATGAAGTTTACCAACGCCCCCTGTATTCCATGCGATCAAACCTTCCGGAGTGGAGTGGTGAGTGCAGAGATTTGTAGGTATCACTAAGGAAGGGGGAGATTGCAGTGCTGGGTAGGGATCAGTCAGGAAGGGGTGAATTTAGTGTGGGGTAGCGATCAGTCAGGGAGGGGGTGAGTGCAGTATTGGGTAGGGATCAGTCAGGGAGGGAGAGATTACAGTGTTGTGCGGCGATCAGTCAGGGAGGGGGAGATTGAAGTATTGTGTAGGGATCAGTCAGGAAGGGGGAGTTTGCAGCGATGTGTAGGGACCAATCAGGGAGGGGGAGATTGCTATGTTGGGTTGGGATCAGTGAGAGAGGAGAGATTGCAGTGTTAGGTAGGGATCAGTCAGGGAGGGGGAGATCGCAGTGCTAGGTCGTGCTCAGTCAGAGAGGCGGGATTGCATTGTTGGGTAGGGCTCAGTCAGAGAGCGGGACTTTGCAGTGTTGGGTAGGGATCAGTCAGGGAGGGGGTGATGGAAGTGTTCGATGGGATCAGTCAGGGAGGGGGAGATTGCAGTGTTGTGTCGGGATCAGTCAAGGAGGAGTGATGGAATTGTTGGGTATGGATCAGTCAGGAAGGGGGTGATGGAAATGTTGTGTAGGGATCAGTCAGGGAGGGAGAGACAGCAGTGCTGGGCAGGGATCACTCAGGGAGGGGGAGATTGCAGTGCTGTTTAGGGATCAGTGAGGGAGGGGGAGATTGCAGTGTTGTTTAGGAATCAGTCAGGGTGGCAGAGATTGCTGTGTTGTTTCGGGATCAGTCAGGGAGCGGGAGATTGCAGTGTTGGGCAGTGATAAGTCAGAGAGGGGGAGATTGCAGTTTTGGGTAGGGGTCAGTCAGGGAGGGGGAGTTTGCAGTGTGGTTTAGGGATCAGTCAGGGAGAGGGAGATTGCAGTGTTGGGTAGGGATCAGTTAGGGAGGGGGTGATGGATGTTTTGGATGTGATCAGTCAGGGAGGGGGAGATTGCAGTGTTGTGTAGGAATCAGTCAGGGAGGGGGAGTTTGCAGTGCTGGGTAGGGTTCAGTCAGGGAGGGTGAGATTGCAGTATTGTGTAGGGATCAGTCAGGGAGGGGAAGTTTGCAGTGTTGTGTAGGGATCAATCAGGGAGGGGGAGATTGCAGTGTTGTGTGGTGATCACTCAGGGAGGGGGAATTTGCAGTGCTGTGTAGGGATCAGTCAGGGAGGGGGAGATTGTACTATTGTGTAGGGATCCGTCAGGGAGGGGGAGTTTGTAGTGTTGTATAGGGATCAATCAGGGAGGGGGACATTGCAATGTTGGGTTGGGATCAGTCAGACAGGGGGCATTGCAGTGTTCGGTAGGGCTCAGTCAGAGAGCGGGACTTTGCAGTGTTAGGTAGGGATCAGTCAGAGGGGACTTTGCAGTGTTGGGTAGGGATCAGTCAGGGAGGGGGAGATTGAAGCATTGGGTAGGGATCAGTCAGGGAGGGGGTGATGGAAGTGTTGGATGGGATCGGTCAGGGAGGGGGAAATTGCAGTGTTGTGTAGCGATCCGTCAGGGAGGGGGAGATTGCAGTGCTGGGTCCGGATCAATCAGTGAGGGGGAGATTGCAGTGTTGTTTAGGGATCAGTAAGGGTGGGAAAGATTGCAGTGTTATTTAGGGATCAGTCAGGGAGCGGGAGATTGCAGTGTTGGGCAGTGATCAGTCAAGGAGGGGGAGATTGCAGTGTTGGGTAGGTATCAGTCAGGGAGGGGGTGATTGCAGTGTTGTTTAGGGATCAGTCAGGGAGATGGAGATTGCAGTGTTGCGTATGGATCAGTCAGTGAGGGGGAAATTGCAGTGTTGTTTAGGGATCAGTAAGGCTCAGGGAGATTGCAGTGTTGTTTAGGGATCAGTCAGGGAGCGGGAGATTGCAGAGTTGGGTAGGGAACTGTCAAGGAGGGGAGATTGCAGTGTTGTTTAGGGAGCAGTCGGGGGGAGATTGCAGTGTTGGGTACGGATCAGCCAGGGAGGGTATGAGTGCAGTGTTGGGTAGGGATCAGTCAGGGGGAAGATATGCAGTGTTGGATAGGGATCAGTCAGGGAGTGGGAGATTGCAGTGTTGGGTAAGGATCAGTCAGGATGGGGGAGATTTCAGTTTTAGGTAGGTATCCGTCAGGGAGGGGGAGATTGCAGTGTTGGGTAGGGACCAGTCAGGGAGGGGTAATTGCAGGGTTGGGTAGGGTTCCGTCAGGGAGGGGGTGATTGCAGTGTTGGGTAGGCATCAGTCAGGGAGGGGTGATTGCAGTGTCGTGTAGGGATCAGTCAGAGAGCGGGAGATTGCAGTGTTGGGTAGGGAGCATTCTGGGGGGGTAGATGGCAGTGTTGGGTAGGGATCAGTCATGGAGGGTGTGAGTGCAGTGTTGAGTAGGAATCAATCTGGGAGTGGGTGAGTGCAGTGTTGGGTAGGGATCATTTAGGGAGGAGGAGATTGCAATGTTGTGTAGGGATCAGTCCGGCAGGGGGAGAATGCAGTGTTGGGAAGGGATCAGTCGGGGGGAGATATGCAGTGTTGGATAGGGATCAGTCAGGGAGTGGGAGATTGCAGTGTTGGGTAAGGATTAGTCAGGGAGGGGGAGATTGCAGTGTTGAGTAGGGATCCGTCAGGGAGGGGGAGATTGCAGTGTTGGGTAGGGACCAGTCAGGGAGGGGTGATTGCAGGGTTGGGTAGGGTTCCATCAGGGAGGGGGTGATTGCAATGTTGGGTAGGGATCAGTCAAGGAGGGGTGATTGCAGTGTTGTGTAGGAATCGGTCAGAGAGCGGGAGATTGCAGTGTTGGGTAGGGATCATTCTGGGGCGTAGATGGCAGTGTTGGGTAGGGATCAGTCAGGGAGGGTGTGAGTGCAGTGTTGAGTAGGAATCAATCTGGGAGTGGGTGAGTGCATTGTTGGGTAGGGATCATTTAGGGAGGAGGAGATTGCAATATTGTGTAGGGATCAGTACGGCAGGGGGAGCTTGCAGTGTTGAGAAGGGATCAGTCATGGAGCGGGACATTGCAGTGCTTGGTAGGGATCAGTCAGGGATGGGGAGATTGCAGTGTTGGCTAGGGATCAGTCAGGGAGGAGGAGATTGCAGTGTTGGATAGGAATCAGTGAGGGCGGGGGAGATTGCAGTGTTGTGTAGGGATCGGTCAGGGAGGGGTGATTGTTGTGTTGGGTAGGGATCAGTCGGGGGAGAGATTGCAGTGTTGGATCGGGATCAGTCAAAGAGGGGGTGATTGCAGTGTTGGGTAGGGATCAATGAGGGCAGGGGTGAATGCAGTGTTGTATAGGGATCAGTCAGGGAGGTGGTGAGTGCAGTGTTTGGTAGGTATCAAAGCGGGAGGGGTGTGTGCAGTGTTGTGTAGGGATTAGTCAGGGAGGGGGTGATTGCAGTGCTGGGTAGGAATCAGTCCGGGTGGGGGAGTTTGCAGTGTTGTGTAGGTATCAGTCATAGAGGGGTGATGGAGGTGTAGGGTATGGATCAGTCAGGGAGGGAGAGATTGCAGTGTTGTGTAGGGATCAATCAGGGAGGGGGAGATTGCAGTGTTGTGCGGTGATCAGTCAGGGAGGGGGAAATTGCAGTGCTGGGTAGGGATCAGTCAGGGAGGGGGAAATTGCAGTGTTGGATCGGGATCAGTCAGAGAGGGGGTGATTGCAGTGTTGGGTAGGGATCAGTGAGGGCAGGGGTGAATGCAGTGTTGTGTCGGGATCAGTCAGGGAAGGGGTGAGTGCAGTGTTTGGTAGGGATCAAAGAGGGAGGGGTGAGTGCAGTGTTGTGCGAGGATTAATCAGGGAGGTGGTGATTGCAGTGCTGGGTAGGGATCAGTCAGGGTGGGGGAGTTTGCAGTGTTGAAAAGGGATCAGTCATGAAGGGGGTGAGTGCAGTTTTGGGTAGGGATCAGTTGGAGAGGGGGAGATTGCAGTGTTGGGTTGGGATCAGTCCGGGAGTGGGTGAGTGCAGTGTTGGGTAGTGTTCAGACAGGGAGGGGGTGATTGCAGTGTTGGCTACGGATCAGTCAGAGAGGGGGAGATTGCAGTGTTGTGTAGGTATCAGGCAGGGAGAGGGTGAGTGCAGTGTTTGGTAGGGATCAGGCCGGGAGGGGGTGATTGCAGTGTTTGGTAGGGATAGATTGGAAATCAGGAGGGCAAAAAGTGGACATGTGATTGCTTTGTTAATTAGGGTTAAGGAGAATCCAAAAAGCTTTTACAAATACATAAAGGCCAAAGGGTCACTGGGGAGAGAATTTGGCCCCTCAAAGATCAACACAGCCTGCACGTGGAGATGCAGGAGTTTGGGAAAATACTGAACAAGTATTTCCTGTAGAGAAGGACATGGAAGATATAGAATAGAATTACGGCTTGGGAAATAGCATTGGGAAATAGACGATGTCATCTTGCAAAATATCCACATTACAGAGGAGGAGGTTCTGGATCTCTTGAAACGCATAAAGGTGGATAAATCCACAGGACCTTATCAAGTATACTCTCGATCTCTGTGGAAAGCTAGAGAAATGATTGCTGTGCCCCGTGCTGAAATATTTGTATCATCGATAGACACAGGTGAGGTGCCAGAAGACTGGAGGTTGGCTAACGTGGTGCCACTGTTGAAGAAGGGTGGTAAGGACAAGCCAGGGAACGACACACTAGTTCGTCTGACGTCAGTCTTGGGCACGTTAAAATACGGCTACATGAGGGAAAGGAATTACATGTGTTCAGAAAGGCAGTGTCTAATTGGGGATAGGCAGCATTGCTTTGTGCGTGGGAAATCATGTTTCAAGATGTTTAGTTTTTTGAAGGAGCAACAAAAGGATTGATGAGAGCAGAGGGGTAGACGTGAGTGATATGAACTTCACTAAGGTATTCGAAATGTTTCCACATGGGAGATTGGAGAGCAAGGATAGATCTCATGGAATACAGAACTGGCACGAAGGTAGAAGACAGAGGGTGGTTGTGGAGGGTGGTTTTTTCAGACTGGAGACCTGTGACCAGTGGAGTGCCACAAGGATCGGTGCAGCGTAAACTTCTTTCCAGTAATTATATAAATGATTTAAATGTGAACATAGCAGGTATAGTTCGTAAGTTTGCAGATGACACCAAAATTGGAGGTGTAGTGGACAGTGAAGAATGGTACTTCACATTACAGCAGGATCGTGAACTGATGGGCCAATGGGCTGAGGAGTGGCAGATGGCGCCTCATTTATATAAATGGTGGTGCTGCATTTTGGAAAAGCAACTCTTCGCAGGACTGATACACTTAATGTTAAGTTCCCAGGAAGTGTTTCTGAACAAAGAAACCTCGGCATGCAGGTTCATTGTTCCTTGAAAGGAGAATTGTAGGTCGGATAGTGAAGGAGTTTGGTATGCTTGCGTTTATTGACCAGTGCATTGAGTAGAGGAGATGGGAGGTCATGTTGTGGCAATACAGGACTTTGGATGAGCCAGTTCTAGAATATTGCGTGCAATTCCTTTCTCTCTCTCAGCCCCTACTCACTCCCAGTCTCTCTCACCCTGATCTCACTCACACCCCGCTCTCTCACACCCCTCTCTATCCCACCCTGATCTCTCTCACACCCCTCTCTCTCTCTCACCCTCTCTTTCGCAGCCCCCTCTCTCTCTCCTCTCTCTCTCACCCTCTCTATCTCACATCCTCTCTCTCTCCTAACCAGCTCTCTCAACTCTCTCACTCTCGCACCCTCTCTCTCAGGCCCTTTCGTTCAGCTCCTCTCTCTGTCTCAACCCCCTCTCTCTCACACACCTCTCTCTCAAACCACCCCTATCTCTCTCACCCCTCTCTCTCTTACCCATCTCTCTCACACTGCTTCACTCTCTCACCCTCTCTCTCCCACCCCTCTCTCTCTTAACCCTCTTTCTCTCACACACACATCTTTTTCACCTCCCTGTCTCTCACCCCTCTCTCTTACCCCTCTCTCTCTAACCCCTCTCTATATCTCACACCCCTCTGTCTCACACACATGTCTCTCCAACCCCTTCTCTCTCACCGCTTCTCTCTCAGGCCCCCTCTCTCTCACCCCCTCTCTCCTTCAGCCCTCTCACTGTTACCCCCTCTCTCTCACACCTCTCTCTCACACACTCTCTCTCTCTCACCCCTTATCTCTCACCCCCACTCTCACCCTATCTCCCTCAGGCCCTCTCACTCTCAGCTCCCCCTTACACCTCTCTCTCACACCGCTTCTCTCTTTCTCACCCCCCCACCCTCTCTATCTCACATACCTCTCTCTCACATCCTCTCTCTCACTCTCACCCTCTCTCTCCCCTCACCCTCTCTCTCTCTCACCCTCTGTCTCTCTCACCCTCTCTCTCTCACCCTCTCTCTCTCACCCCTTCTCTGTCAGGCCTTCTCTCTCTCACCCCTCTATGCTTCACCACCTCTCTCTCTTACCTCTCTCTGTCTTACCTCTCTATCACTCCCACTCTCTCTCCCCGTCCCTCTCTCAGCCTGTGTCTCTGTCACCCCCTGTCTCTTTCTAACCCACTCTCTCTTCCAACCCATCTCTCCCTCACCCCTCTCTCTCCCTCACCCCACTCTCTCTCTCACCCCTCTCTCTTAACCATCGTCTCTCTCACCCTCTCTCTCTTACCCCTCTCTCTCAACTCTCTCTCATCCTGTTCTCTCACTCCCACTCTTTCACCCTCTGTCTCTCTCAGACTGTCTCTCTCAGCCCCTGTCTCATTCACACCCACTCTCTCTTCGACACCGATCTCTCTCACACCCCGTCTCTACCTCACCCCCTCTCTCTCTCATCCCTCTCTCACCCTCTCTATCTCATATCACCCTCTCTCTCACATCCCCCCTCTCACATCCCCGTCTCTCTCTCACCCTCTCTCTCTCACCCTCTCTCTCTCACCCCTCTCTTTCTTACCCTCTCTCTCTTACCCCTCTCTCCCACACCACTTCTCTCTCACACCCTCTCTCTCACCCTCTCTTTTGCAGCCCCACTCTCTCTCAGCCCCTCTCTCTCCCCAGTCTCTCCCAGCCTGTCTCTCTTTCTCTCACAGCTCTCCTTCTCAACCTCTCTCTCTCACCCTCTCTCTCTCACCCCTCTCTTACTGTCACCCCCCTCTCCCCTCTCTCTCACACACTCTCTCTCACCCAATCTCTCTCTCACTGGTCTCTCTCTTACCCGTCTCTCTTTCTCTCACAGCTCTCCCTCTCAACCTCTCGCTCTCACCCCTTCTTTCTCATCCTCTCTTTTGCAGCCCCACTCTCTCTCACCCCCTCTCTCTCCCCAGTCTCTCCTACCCCAGTCTCTCTCAATCCCTCACTCTCTCTCACACCTCTCTCTCACCCCTTCTCTCTCACCCCCACTCTCACCCAATCTCACTCAGGCCTTCTCTCTCTCTCACCACCTCTCTCTCTTAACCCTCTCTCTCACACTGCTTCTCTCTCTCTCACACACACACACCCCTCTCTCACTCTCAACCCTCTCTCTCTCTCATCTCTCTCTTACCCTCTCTGTCTCATATCCCTCTCTCGCACATCCCCTCTCTCTCTCACACTCTCTCTCTCACCCCCTCTCTCTCCCTCCCTCTCTCTCTCAGGACCTCTCTTTCAGCTCCTCTCTCTCTCAACCCGCCTCTCACACACTTCTCTCTCAAATCACCTCTCTCTCTCCCTCTCTCTCTAACTCCTCTCTCTCTCACCCCCTCTCTCTTACCCATCTCTCTCACACCGCTTCTCTCTCTCACTCTCACTCTCCCACCCCTCTCTTTCTTACACCTCTTTCTCTCACACACACATCTTTTTCAACCTATCTCTCTCACCCCCTGACTCTCACCCCCGGTTTTTCACCCCTCTCTATCTTACCCCTCTCTATATCTCACACCTCTCTCTCTCTCACGCACACACACATCTCTCTCTCACCCATTTCTCTTACCCCTCTCTCTCTCACACCTCTCTCACTCACATTTTCTCTCTCACCCCTTCTCTCTCATCCCCTCTCTCACCACATCTCTCTCAGGCCCTCATTTTCAACCCCTCTCTGTCTCACCCCTCTCTCTCTCACCCCTCTCTCTCTCACCCCTCTCTCTCTCTCTCACCCCTCTCTCTTACCCCTCTCTCACTCACATAGCTCTCTCTCTCTTACCCTCTCTCTCACACACACCCTTCTCTCTCTCATCCCTCTATCTCTCACCACTCTCTCTCTCTTAACCGTCTGTCTCTCTTAACCGTCTGTCTCTCTCAACCCTTTCTCAACCCTCTCTCTCACCCCCTTTTTCTCACCACCACTCTTTCACCCTCTCTCTCTCAGCCTGTCTACTCTCAGCCCCTGACTTATTCACACCCGCTCTCTCTTCAACCCCGATCTCACTCATGCCCCCTCTCTACCTCACCCCTTTCTCTCTCTCTCTCACCCCGCTCCCTCTCACCCCTCTCTCTTACTCTCACCCTCTCTCTCTCTCTCACCTCTCTCTCACACACACCTTCTCTCTCACCCACTCTCTCTCTCTCTCTCTCTCACCATCTTTCTCCCCCTCTCTCTCCCCTATCTCTTTCCCCCTCTCTCTCACCCCCCTCTCTCTCACCCCGCTCTCTCTCGCCCACCTCTCTCTCTCTCGCCGCGCTCTCTCTAACCCCTCTCTCTCACTCTTCTCTCTCTTACCCATCTCTCTTTCTCTCACACCTCTCCCCCTCAACCTCTCTCCCTCACCCCTTCTCTCTCACCCTCTCTTTCGCAGCCCCACTCTCTCTCAGCCCCTCTCTCTCCGCAGTCTCTCCCACCCTGATCTCTCTCACAGCCCCTCTCTCACACACCCTGCTCTCTCACTGCCACTCTCACCCTATCTCTCTCAGGCCCTCTCTCTCCCTCACCCCTCTCTCAATCTCAACCCCTCTCTCACTCTCAACGCCCCTCTCTCTCCGCTCTCTCCTCTGTCTCTCTCCCCTCTCTCTCCCACTCTCTCTCCCCCTCTCTCTCCCCTCTCTTTCTCGCCCCCTCTCTCTCGCATCCTCTCTCTCTCTCGCATCCTCTCTCTCTCGTATCCTCTCCCTCTCGCGCTGTCTCTCTCGCTCTCTCTCGCTCTCGCTCTCTCAGCCTCTTCTCACAATCTCTCTCCCTCTCTCTTGCCTCCCTCTCTCTTTTGACTCGCTGTCTCTCTTCTTGCTGTCTCTCACTCGTGCCCTCTCTCTCTGTCTGTCTGTCTCTCTCCCTCTCTCTCAGTCCTCCCTACCTCTCTCACGTCTTCTCTCTCACTCTTGAGCTATCTCTCTCTCTGTCTGTCTGTTGCTCACTCTCTCTGTCTCTCTGTCCTCCCCTTCACCTCCTCTCTGTCTCAACCCATCTCTCTCAAACCCCGTCTCTCCCCTCTCTCTCTAACCCTGTTTCTCTCACCACCCCCCCACCCTTCTCTCTCATCCCCTCTCTTTCAACCTCTCTCTCCCCCTCTCAACCCGTCTCTCTCTATCAACTGCGCTCTCTTTCTCACCCCCTTCTCTCTCCCATCCCTCTCTCTCTCACTCCCACTCTCTCTCTCACCCCCTCGCTCAACCCTTCTCACTCTCTCACCCCCTCACTCGCTCACCCACTCACTCTCTCACCCCGTCTCTCAACCTCACTCTCTCATCCCCTCGCTCTCTCAACCTCTCTCTCTCCACCTCTTCCTCTCCGTCTCTCAACCCTTCTTTCTCTCAACCGCTCTCTCTCACATCTCTCTCTCTCAGCCCCTCTCTCTCTCCCCCCACCACCCCCTTGCTCAACCCTCCTCATTCTCTCATCCCCTCACACTCACCCCTTCACTCGCTCAACCCCTCACTCTCTTCCCCCGCTATCTCTCACCACCCCCTCTCTCAACCCACCTCACTCTCTCACACCTTCATTCTCTCACACCTTCACTCTCACTCCCTCTCTCTCTCATTCCCTCTCTCTCTTACCCCCTCACCACCTCTCTCTCTCTCACCCGTTCTCTCTTACCCCTTGCTCTCTCTCTAACCCCACCACACCTCTTGCTCACCCCCTCTCTCTCGACCACTCTCTCTCTCACACCCCCCCGTCTCACTCCACTCTCTGTCTTATGCCTAGCCACTTTCTTTCTCTCAATAACCCCTACTCTCTCACCGCCGTCTCACCCCACCCACTCTCTCACCCCCCTCTCACCCGCGCTCTCTTTCTCACTCACACTATCTTTCTCACTTGCACTCTCTCTTTTTTACTCACTCTCTCTTTCTTGCACCCTCTCTCTCTCTCACCCCCTCTCTCTCTCACCCTCTCTCTCTCAACCTGTCTGTTTCCTACCCCTCTCTCTCTTACCCCTCTCTCTCTCACACCTCTCTCACTCACATTTTCTCTCTCACCCCTTCTCTCTCATCCCCTCTCTCACCACTTCTCTCAGGCCCTCTCTCTCAGCCCTCATTTTCAGCCCCTCTCTCTCTCTCACCCCTCTCTCTCACCCCTCTCTCTCACCCCTCTCTCTCTCACCCCTCTCTCTTACCCCTCTCTCACTCACATAGCTCTCTCGCTATTACCCTCTCTCTCACATACTCCCTTCTCTCTCTCATCCCTCTATCTCTCACCCCTCTCTCTCAACCGTCTGTCTCTCTTAACCGTCTGTCTCTCTCACCCCTTTCTCAACCCTCTCTCTCACCCCCTTTTTCTCACCCCCACTCTTTCACCCTCTCTCTCTCAGCCTGTCTACTCTCAGCCCCTGTCTTATTCACACCCGTTCACTCTTCAACCCCGATCTCACTCATGCCCCCTCTCTACCTCACCCCTTTCTCTCTCTCTCTCACCCCGCTCCCTCTCACCCCTCTCTCTTACTCTCACCCTTCTCTCTCTCTTACCCGTCTCTCTCACACACCCCCCTCTCTCTTTCCCTCTCTCTCATGCCTCTCTCTCTCACCATCTCTCTCCCCCTCTCTCTCCCCTATCTCTTTCCCCCTCTCTCTCACCCCACTCTCTCTCACCTCGCTCTCTCTCACCCCACTCTCTCTCTCGCCGCGCTCTCTCTAACCCCTCTCTCTCACCCTTCTCTCTCTTACCCATCTCTCTTTCTCTCACACCTCTCCCTCTCAACCTCTCTCCCTCACCCCTTCTCTCTCACCCTCTCTTTCGCAGCCCCACTCTCTCTCAGCCCCTCTCTCTCCACACTCTCTCCTACCCTGATCTCTCTCACAGCCACTCTCTCACACACCCTTCTCTCAATCTCAACCCCTCTCTCACTCTCAACGCCCCTCTCTCTCCTCTCTCTCCTCGGTCTCTCTCCCCTCTCTCTTCCCCCTCTCTCTCCCCCTCTCTCTCCCCTCTCTCTCTCGCATCCTCTCTAGCTCGCATCCTCTCTCTCTCGCATCCTCTCTCTCGTATCCTCTTCATCTCGCGCTCTCTCTCTCGCTCTCGCTCTCTCAGCCTCTTCTCACAATCTCTCTCACTCTCTCTTGCCTCCCTCTCTCTTTTGACTCGCTGTCTCTCTCGCTTGCTGTATCTCACTCGTGCCCTCTCTCTCTGTCTGTCTGTCTCTCTCCCTCTCTCTCAGTCCTCCCTACCTCTCTCACGTCTTCTCTCTCACTCTTGAGCTATCACTCTCTCTGTCTGTCTGTTGCTCACTCTCTCTGTCTCTCTGCCCTCCCCGTCACCTCCTCTCTGTCTCAACCCATCTCTCTCAAACCCCGTCTCTCCCCTCTCTCTCTAACCCTGTTTCTCTCAACTCTCCCTCACCCTTTTCTCTCAACCCCTCTCTTTCAACCTCTTTCTCCCCCCTCTCAACCCGTCTCTCTCTCAATTTCGCTCTCTTTCTCACCCCCTTCTCTCTCCCATCCCTCTCTCTCTCACTCCCACTCTCTCTCACCCCCTCGCTCAACCCTTCTCACTCTCTCACCCCCTCACTCGCTCACCCACTCACTCTCTCACCCCCTCTCTCTCAACCCCACTCTCTCATCGCCTCGCTCTCTCAACCTCTCTCTCCCCTGTCTCTCAACCCTTCTTTCTCTCAACCGCTCTCTCTCACATCTCTCTCTCTCAGCCCCTCTCTCTCTCCCCCCACCACCCCCTTGCTCAACCCTCCTCACTCTCTCATCCCCTCACACTCACCCCTTCACTCGCTCAACCCCTCACTCTCTTCCCCCGCTATCTCTCACCACCCCCTCTCTCAACCTACCTCACTCTCTCACACCCTCGGTCTCTCACACCTTCACTCTTACTCCCTCTCTCTCTCATTCCCTCTCTCTCTTACCCCCTCACCACCTCTCTCTCACACCCGTTCTCTCTTACCCCTTGCTCTCTCTCTAACCCCACCACACATCTCGCTCACCCCCTCTCTCTCGACCACTCTCTCTCTCACACCCCCTCCTTCTCACTCCACTCTCTGTCTTATGCCTCGCCACTTTCTTTCTCTCAATAACCCCTACTCTCTCACCGCCGTCTCACCCCACCCTCTCTCTCACCCCCCTCTCACCCGCGCTCTCTTTCTCACTCACTCTCTCTTTCTCACTTACACTCTCTCTTTTTTACTCACTCTCTCTTTTTTGCACTCTCTCTCTCTCACCCCCTCTCTCAAACCCTTTCTCCCCTCTCTCTCCTCTTCTCTCTCCCCCTCTCTCTGCCTCGTTTTCTCATCCCCTCTATCTCTCATCCCTTCTCTCTCCCCCTCTCTCTCCCCTCTCTCTACCCCCTCTTTTGCCCCGTCTCTCTATCCCCTCTCTCCCCCGTCTCTCACACCCCCTCCCACTCACTCCTATCTCACGCTCTCTCTCTCTCTCTCTCGCCCCACGTCTCTCTCCCAAGCCCTCGGTCTCACACCCCTCCTCTCTTTCACATCCCTCTTTCCCTCCCCTCTCTCTCACCCCCTCTCTCTCAACACCTCTCTCTCAACCTACTCTCTCTCCCCTCTCTTTCCCCCTCTTTCCCCCTCTCACCCCTCTCTCCCCCCCTCCCTCTCTTCCCCTCTCTCTCCCTCCTCTCTCTCCCCCCTCTCCCCTCTCTCTCCCACTTCTCTCTCCCCTTTCTCTCCCACTCTCTCTACCCCCTCTCTCTCCCGTCTCTGCCCCAATCCCGCCCCCTCTTTCCCCTCCTCTCTCTCCTCATCTCTGCCCCCCTCTGTCGCACCCCTCTCTCACTCCCCCTCGCATCCTCGCTCTCTCTCACTCTTCCACTCGCTCTCTTCCTCTTGCTCTCTCTTTCTCTCTCTCACTCTCTCACCCTCTTCTCACGCTCTCTGTCTCTCTTGCCTCCCTCTCTCTCTCTCATCTCACGGTCTTTCTCGCTCTCTCTCTTGCTCTTTCTCTCTCTCTCTCTGTCGCTCGTGCTCTCTCTGTCTGTCTCTCTCTCTCCCTCTCTCTCAGCCCACCCGACCTCTCTCACGTCTTCTCTCTCACTCTTGCTCTATCTCTCTCTCTGTCTGTCTGTCTCTCTCTCTCTCTCTCTCTCCGTCTCTCTCTCTCTCAGTCCTCTCCCTCACCACCTCTCTCGCAATTCATCTTTCTCAACCCCTCTCTCTCCCACTCTCTCTAACCGTCTCTTTCTCTCTCACCCCCTCTTCACCCCAACCCCTCTCACCCACTCTCTCTCAAACCCTCTCTCTCTCTCAACCGCTGTCCCTCTTCCCCCCTCTCTCCCCTCTCTCTCCCCCACCCCAATCTCTTTCACATCCCCCGTCTCTCACACATACTCTCACACAACCTCGCTCTCTCACCCCCACTCTCTCTCACCCCTCTCTTTCTCTGTCAACCCCTTTCTCTCACCCCTCTCTCTCACCCCCCTCTCTCAAACACCTCTCTCAACCCCCTCAATCTGTCATCCCCTCACTCTTTCACCCCCTCAGTCTCTCACTCCCTCTCTCTCAACCCCTCTCCCACATCCATCTCTCTCTCACCCCTCTCTCTCCCCTCTCTCTCCTTCACCCCTCTCTCTCCCACCCCAACCTCTTTCACATCCCCTCTCTCTCACACACACTCTCACACAACCACGCTCTCTCACCCCACTCTCTCTCCCAACATCTCTCTGCCTCTTTCTCATCCCCTCTCTCTCCTTTTCACTCTCTCTCTCACACCCTCTCTCTCTCACACCCCTCCCTCTCCCACCCCCTCTCTGTCACTCACTCCACCTCTCCCTCTCATCCGCTCACTTCCACCCTTCTCTCTCTCTGCCCTCTCTCTGTCTCACCCCTCTCTCTCACCCCCACCGCTCTCACTCTTAACTCCCCTCTCTCTTTCACCCCCTTCACTCTCAACCCCTCTCTCTCACCCTTCGCTCTCTCACCCCCTCTCTCTTTCACCCCTCTCTCTCACTCCCTCTCTCTTTCACCCCCTCTTTCTCACAGCCCCTCTCTCAACCCCCCCTCTCTCGCATCCCCTCATTCTCTCTCTCACACTCAATCTCTCACTCCCTCTCTCCCTCTCAAACCCTCTCTCACCCCTTCCCTCTCTCACAGTTTTTCTCTCTCACCCCGCGCTCTCCCTCTAACCCCTACCCCTCTCTCCCCTCTTGCTCACCACCTCTCTCTCACCCACTCTCTCAATTACACCTTTTCCTTCTCACTCCACTCTCTCTTACCCCCTCCCCACTTTCTCTCTCTCTCTCAATCATCCCTTGTCTCTCACTCCCTCTCTCCCACCCCTCGCTCTCACTCCCTTTGTCTCTCACACCCCTCTCTCACTCCCTGTGTCTCTCACCACCCCTCTCTCAAACCCCCTCACTCTCTCATCCCCTCACTCTCTCTTCCCCTATCTCACTCCTCTCTCTCACACCCCTCACCTCTCCTCCCTCTCTCACCCCCTCACCCCTCTCCCTCTCTCACACCCTTTCTCTTTTACCCTTCGCTCTCTCTCTAACTCATCCCCCTCTCACCCCTCTTGCTCACCCTCTCTCTCACCCACCCTCTCTCTCACACCCTCTCCTTCTCACTCCACTCTCTCTCTTACCCCCTCCACACTTTGTCTCTCTCTATCACTCCTCTTTTACACCCCCTCACTCCCACCCTTACTCTGTCAACCCCCTCTCTCTCACCCGCTGTCTTTCTCACTCACGCTCTCTCTTTCTCACTTACACTCTCTCTTATTTCACTCACCCTCTCTCTTTCCCAACCCTCTCTCTCTTACCTATCTCCCTCTGCCCATCTCACTCTCTCACCCCATACTGTCTCACCACAGTCTCTCTCTGTCCCACCCCCTCAGTCTCTCACCCCTTCTTTTTCAACCCGTCTCACTCCACCCCTCTCTCACCCTCTCATTCTCTCTCTTTCTCATCCCCTCTCTCTCATCCCTTCACTCTCAATTCATCTCTCCCCTCTCTCTCTCCCCCTCTCTCTGCCCCTCGCTCTCTCCCCCTCTTTCCCCCCCTTCCCCCTGACTCTCACACCCATCTCACTCTGTCACACCATGTCTCTCTCTCTCCCACCCCCTCTGTCTCACACCCCTTCTCTCTCTTACCCCTACTCTCTCTCACACCCCTTCTCTCTCACACCCACTCTCTCTCACCCCCTCTTTTGCTCCACTCTCTCTCCTCCCCTTTCCCCCGCTCTCTCAACGCTCTCTCCCCACTATCTCACCCACTCTCTCCCGCCTCTACACCCTTTCTTTCCACCACCTCTACCCTCTCTCTCTTTCCAGCACCCTTCTCTCTCTCTCAAACATCTCTCTTGCTCGCTCACTATCTCTCTTTCTCTCTCACTCTCACTCTGTATCGTATCTATCCCCTCTCTCCCTCTCTCTATCCCCATCTCTCTACTCCCTCTCTCTCTGTCTCTCTCTACTGCACCCTCTCCCACCCCACCTCTCTCTGTCAGTCTCTCTCTCACCCCATTTCTCTCATCTCTGTCACTCGATTGACCCTCGTGCTCTCACTCTCCCCACTCACTCCCCTATCTCTCTCATAAACTCTCTCCCTCATTCGCTCTCTCTCATACCCTCCCTCTCGCTCTCGCACCCTTTTCTCTCTCACCTCTCTCCCTGTCGCCCTCTCTCACCCTCCCCTCTCTCTCGCCCTCTCCTCTCTCTTTCGACCTCCCCTCGCTCCCTCGCCCCTCTCTCCCGCCCCCTCTCTCCCTCCCCCTCTCTCCCTCCCCTCTCTCTCCCTCATCTCTCTCTCCCTCGCCTCTCTCTCTCGCACTCTTCTCTCTCTCACACCCTCTCTCTCACACCTCTCTCTCGCACCGCCCCCACACACCCCTCCCTCTCCCTCCCCCTCTCTCTCCCTCCCATCTCTACCTTCCTCCCATCTCTATCCCTCCCCTCTCTCTCCCTCCCCTCTCTCTCGCCCTGCCCTCTCTCACACCCTCCCCTCTCTCTCCCCCTCCCCTCTCTCTCGCCCTCCCCCCACTCTCCGTGCCCCTCTCTCGCCCTCCCCCCACTCTAACTCCCCTCTCTCGCACCCTCCCCAGTCTCATCCTCCCCCGTCTCGCCCTCCCCCGTCTCGCCCCCCATCTCGCCCTCCCCATCTCGCCCACCCTCCACTCTCACCCTCCATCCCCTCTCTCTCGCCCTACCCCCACTCGCCCTCCCCTCTCTCTCCCTCCCCGCTCTCTCGCCCTCCCCTCTCTCTCACCCTTCGCCCACTCTCCCTACCCCCGACTCTCCCTACCCTCTCTCTCGCCCTCCCCTCTCTCTCGCCCTCCCCGCTCTCGCCCTCCGCTCACTCGACCTCCCCTCTCTCTCCCACCCTCTGTCTCTCTCTACATCTCTCTCTCCCACCCTGCCTTCTCCCCTCTCTCTACATCTCTCTCTCTACCCCCTCTGTCCTCACCCTCTCTCTACCCTTTTCTGTCTACCCCCTCCCCCTCCCTCTCTCAAGCCCTCCTCTCTCCCCCTCCTCTCTCCCCCACTTCTCTCCCCCTTCTCTCTCCCTTTCCTCTCTCCCCCTCGTCTCTCCCCTCCTCTCTCTCCCCCCTCTCTCCCACTCCTCTCTCCCACTCCTCTCTCCCACCTCTCTTCCCCTCCTCGCTCCCTCTCCTCTCCTCTCTCCCATCTCTCTCCTTCCCGTCTTTCTCTCTCCCACTTTCTCTTCCCCACTCTCTCTCCTCCACTCTCTCTCCCTCTATTCCCCTCTGTCGGCCCTCTCTCTCACCCTCCCTCTCTCGCCCCTCTCTCTCGGCCCTCCCTCTCATTATCTCCTCCCCTGTCTCTCTCTCTCACTCTCCCTCACCCTATCTCTCTCTCGCCCTCCCCGTTCTCGCCTTCCACTCGCTCGACCTCCCCTCTCTCTCCCACCCTCTATCTCTCCCTACCTCTCTCTCTCCCACCCTGTCTTCTCCCTTCTCTCTACACCTCTGTCTCTACTCCCTCTCTCCTCACCCTCTCTCTCTACCCTCTTCTGTCTACCCCCTCCCCTTCCCCCTCCCCTCTCTCAAGCCCTCCTCTCTCCCCCCTCGTCTCTCCCCCTCCTTTCTCTCCCCCCTTTCTCCCCCTCCTCTCTCCCCCCTCTCTTCCCCTCCTCTCTCCCCCT
The DNA here is from genome assembly GCF_020745735.1 of Hemiscyllium ocellatum. Taxonomy (NCBI): domain Eukaryota; kingdom Metazoa; phylum Chordata; class Chondrichthyes; order Orectolobiformes; family Hemiscylliidae; genus Hemiscyllium; species Hemiscyllium ocellatum. Next base: position 933,758 of record NW_026867520.1, read on the forward strand.
CCTCTCCTCTCTTCCCTCTCGCTCTCCCATCTCTCTCCTTCCCGTCTTTCTCTCTCCCACTTTCTCTTCCCCACTCTCTCTCCTCCACTCTCTCTCCACCTCTATTCCCCTCTGTCGGCCCTCTCGCTCACCCTCCCTCTCTCACCCTTCTCTCTCGGCCCTCCCTCTCATTATCTCCTCCCCTGTCTCTCTCTCTCACTCTCCCTCACCCTATCTCTCCCTTGGCCCTCTCTCTCTCTCCATGCTCCTACACTTTTGTCCACCTTCTCTCACTCTCAATCCCACGAACTCCGTGTCTCTCTCTTCCCACCTCCCATCATTTCTCTTTGACTGAATCTCTCTCCCGCCCTCCCTCTCGATCTGACACACTCAGATATCCCTGGTCCTTCCCTCTTTCTCTGACCCAGAGACTGAGGGTGGTGGTGAGGCTGCGTGTGTGGGGTGGGGGCGAGATGATAGAGAGATGTGGGAAGTGGGAGTTGGGTAAAAATGGTGTAGAGACGGAATTGCGGGAGGGAGACAGAGACGGCAGGAGAGAGAGGGAGAGGGGGAGGGGGAGGGAGAAAGAATAGTGGAGGCAAGTGCAGAAACCAGCCTTGGAGGGGTGTCTGAGAGGTGATGAGAGAGAGTAAAAGGGAGAGGAGGTGAGAAACAGACAATGTGCAGAACGAGAGAGCGAGGGAGAGAATTGATGAGAAAGAGTAAGGGAGAGGAAATGGGGAGGCCAGGTTGCAGTGGAGGGGGGCAGAGGGAGTTAAACACAGCGCCTGAGCTCAGGGTGCGATGCCCTCTCCTTCACTGAGGGCCAGGCCTTGGGGCTGACTCTGTTTCTCTCCAGCTCAGCTTTTCCAACACAAAGACACACAACAACATCGGTCACTCTGCTGCTCGGCACACTTTAATCAACATTTTTTTTATTGTTTACAAATGGAAGTGATGGATACAGTCAGTGGGATGGTGCCTTTTCTCACTGGCCCCTGAGTTGTGAGAAACATTGAAATATATCCCTTTAACCCCCCTGTGGGATATGGATGGACAAACCAGCGCTACCCTCAGTCTGTTACCATAGCGACAGGCTGCTCCAACCCTGAAACACTGAACTGAAATGAGAAAATCCCGGATGGTGTGATTAATGAGGGAATTTGATGGATGGATGGATCTGGGTGAAGGGATATTTCAGCACATTCTTCAGCTGCTGCCTGAACTTAGTCTGGGTCACGGCATAAATCGCGGTGTTTGTGCAGCAACTGAGGAGCTGCAGCATCAAGCCCAATTCCCCCACAAAGTCATGGAGAATCAGAGAGCTATCCACAATATTAAACATCCGTCTCCATATAGAAAACAGCATTAACGTTGACCATAACAGGATGAAATTGGCCGAGATCACAAACAGTAAAATGATGGATTGTTTTCGGTTTCTCATTTCTGTGTCAGAATGAGCGTCCCCATTGGTGTGAGCGCGGAGTCTCCTGCGGGCTCTGCTGGTCACTAAAATGTGTCTGATGGTGAGAACATTGAGCAGCAGAATCAGGAGAAATGGGACACACGGGGTTAGAATGTGGTGGAGGAACTCGATTGTGACCCAGACAATGGAGGTATAAACACCGTCTGTTTCATAACAAAACCAGGGGGTGTTCATCAGCCAATACCGAGCCGTGAGCATAAAATACCAGAAAATATTCTTTAAACAGCTCAACACAGTCACTGCTCCCAGAACCACAGCCGCCGTTTTCTCACTGCAATATTTATTTTTCAGCTTTTGGCAACAAATGGCCACAAACCGATCAAAGGTGAAAGTGACGGTGAACCAGACAGAGCAGTCAGTGGCTGCATAAAGCAGGACGGCGTGGATATTACACACGGGGACGGAGTACTCCAGGAAATAAAACTGTTCCCGATAAACAATGGGAATGTGTCTCAGGATCAGGTCGAGGATAATGACCAGGAGATCCGCCGCTGCCATGGCCCCCAGGTAACGTCTGACACATGGAGACAATCCACAATCTTTATAAAGCAGGACGTAGATGGTCACTACGTTAACTGTGAGGAAGGAAAACAAACCCATTATCCATCAGCCTGGAGGCAAAGAGAACCGTTTCATTGGGGACCCAGTGAGATTTTCAAATGTGTCCCTGTCTTCAGGGATTTATTAAAATAATTGGAGCTGGAATAACAAATGGGAAGGATGGAATTACTGACAAAAATGTGACATAAACCACAAGAAACCCTCCCTCCCCAAACACACAGAGACACATCCATAAGGACAGATGGTTTCAAGAACATTCCCACACACTCAATCACTCCAGAGCAGTCACAGGTCACTCCTTCCCAGTTCCTAATACGGAGGGTGGAAACTTTACTGTCCTAAAGGACTCTCTCCCAGTTTCCTGAAGACAAACGGAGTTTGGGAATTTCTGTATTTTGGTCTAAATTGTGGTCGATCCTGTGTCGTGGAGAAATGTAAACGCAGGGAAAACGTATTCACCCCTTTAACTGCCTGAGGGGCCTTCGGAACAGTGTCTCCTTCCTACTGGAACGGGATCTCTTCCCTCGGGATCTTATCGTTTGTTCAATTCACTGACGTCCGACCGTTCATAAACAAACAATGTCAGGGACAGAACGTTCCGGGGAATGTCAGTTATAGAATGTCGGGGACAGAACGTTCCGGGGAATGTCAGTTATAGAATGTCAGGGACAGAACGTTCCGGGGAATGTCAGTTATAGAATGTCAGGGACAGAACGTTCCAGTAAGTGTCAGTTATAGAATGTTGGGGACAGAACGTTCCGGGGAATGTCAGTTATAGAATGTTGGGGATGGAATGTTCTGGGGAATGTCGCTTCTAGAATGTCGGGGACAGAACGTTCCGGGGAATGTCAGTTATAGAATGTTGGGGATGGAACGTTCCGGGGAATGTCAGTTATAGAATGTCGGGGACAGAACGTTCCAGGGATCTCCTTGACCTGTCCATCACCTTTCCCCCCTACCCACCCACCAACGTGATGTACTGTGCACAGGCTACACATCTGTACAGCACGAGAGCTGCACTGACCACATCATTTTATTATCCATAAACCTCAGCCAGATAGTTTGACCCACACAGCAACCTGTGCAGTGATCACCCGTGAATTAATCTGTAAACCAGGAGCAGTCGTCCCCCCCTCCCCCAGCGTGTAGGACTGTGTACCACATCCCAATGCATTGATCTGTAAACCAGGACCAGTTACCCTGCCAGCATGTAGGACTGTGTATATCACCCCAGTGCATTGATCTGTAAACTAGGAGCAGTTGCCCTTCCTGCATGTAGGACTGTGTCCCCCACCGCAGTGCATTGCTGGTAACACTGTGTTAGATCCCTTCCCAGTGTGGGGAAACTTGCTGCCCATGCTGGAAGTGACAGGATGTGCAGTTCCCACCCATTTACAGCTCCATTTCCCCGTTGTGCTTTGACTAGGGGGTGCTGTGGGTGTGAACATTACTGCCAGAGAGAGATGGCGTGGGAATCAGTTTAAATATCACCACATGGGAGGGGTTTGGGGTATAGACAGAGAGGGAGACTGAGAGACAGTGTCCTGGAAGGATGTGTTCCCAGGTTGCAGAATGCTGAAATGTGTACACTTCGACAGCATGGGAAAAAGGGATATTGGTGTGAAGCCAGATGAGCATTTGTTCTGCAACTTTGTAACTGGAATTAGTTGCAACAGAATCTATGACTCGTTGAGCAGATTCTAACAATACTTTATCTTTGTTTGATTTTCCTTGAGTGTGACAGAGGGATTATCTGCACGAGGCTGATCTCGTTTCCTGATGCTATCGTATCGAAATCACCTCATTAACTACCCACCCCATGGTGTCCCTCTCATTCAATACCAGCCCGATTCTCCCACCTATCATGGCGGGAGGTACTCACCATCGCCCGGGTGCCCCTGGATATTCCGTGATCCCTGACACTGGCGCCATCTTTAAAAGGCCAATGGGCACACAGTTGAGCTTTCTCCGTTTGGAGATGCCCTGCACAGTTTACCCTGAGCATGGCAGATAAGGGGCAATTACACCACGGTTTGTCGACAGGAGCATGGAGCTCCTGGTAGATGGGTTAGTACAGAGGGCGACCATTCTCTTCCTAGAGGGTGCAACACCACTAGACCCACCAAGCATGGTCTGTGCTCCCCACCCAGCTCAGTGCAGTATCTGCGGTCTGAAGAAAAGTCCAGCAATACAGGACAAGCATCAATAACCTTCCCCGCTCTGTCAGGATAAGGGTCACTGCATTCTCTCTGCTCCTTCACACACACTGTATATATGTTATAGCACCGACACACGAACAAAGGTCATGCTCCACCACTCACACTGCTGCATGCAGCATCTTCTTTCTCTCTCTGTCCCTGTCTGTCTCTGTCTGTCTCTCTCTTTCTCTCTCTCTCCCTCACTTTATCCCCCTACACAGATAACACTGCATGCATACAACACTGTGGACTGACTCCCTCCGGACACCTCACCATGAACCTGTCCCCCACCTACACCAGCACTAACAGCAGGGCCACCCACTCCCACCCTCCCTTTCTCCCGTTCCAGGAGAAACCGCCTGGAATTGGACAGAAAGGGCCAAGCTGGGTGGTGGAGTGCCGAATATCGGTTCCCTCACCCCCTTCCTCCCGCCGTGTGGGGAGGGCCCTGGGTGGAGCCGAAGAGGACCGGGACGCCTCGTGTGGCGATTCTGAAACATCTATGTCCCACCGACCGAGTAAGGAGCATTGTTCAGTGAAGGGCAATTCTCACTTTAAACTCACTGGCAGCTCCGTTTCCCCCCGGCACAACTTAGAAGCCGTGGCCCTGATGCCATCTCCCTTTTGTGTCGAGCTGGTACAAATGGACTCCCCATGGTCTTGGTGGGCAGGAGGGTGGGCTCACAACACATCGTCACCACCACCTCCCAGGCATGGAGCCCAGTGACTCCCTCCGACACCACCTCCTGTAAACAGCTCAGATACTGAAATTAATCTGTAATAGTTACTGCTCTCCCCACCTGCCCTGATACCTTCAATAATCGGTGCTTATATACACGCAGCGCTCTCTGCTTCTGCAGCCCCTTTATAACGGTTCCGCCTGTTTTGTTTTGTCTTTTATTGTCCTTCCTAGCGAACTGTATACCTCACACTGCTCTGCATTGATCCCCATCTGCCCGAAACTACACCAACGTGTGACTGTACTGTTAGAGTTCCACACTGTCATTCATAGACTTCACAGTTCTTCCAGGTTTGGTGCCATTTAGTGACACTGAAATTTTCATCGCGTCACAGTCCCCAAGAAACAACTGAAACGCTGCCCCCCACACACGAGTGCGAGCAAGTGAAATATTGCTAGATTCCCACGAAGGGAGTGGAATAATGACATGCTGTCAACAGACCAACAAAAATCCTTACACCAACCTGACACAGTGAATGAAATATTGACAAACCATGGGGCACGAGAAATCCGGATATGCTCTGCTTGTTTTCATTGACATCATGGTATTAATGTTATGAATTTGCAACTGTGTACTGTACCTTTAACAGAGAGAGTGAATACTGTACTGAACTGAGAGCTTCCAAGCACCAGTGTATAGGAGAGGATGGCAGACTCAGAGTGTCAAGGACAACTGAAAATATGTCACATTTGCCTGTGAAATAGATCCCTGAGTTGTTTGCTCTTTCGACAACAATTCGAATGTTACCGATCAGTTTCAATTATGCCCCAGGAAGCTAAAACCAAATAAAGTTTGCATTTATTGGTTTTCGATAAATGATCTGATGCTATGGATATTAAGAATACAGGCATTTTGAAAATTGCAAACACAGCAAATGCCATCAACGCAGATCCAAGGATTCGGAAAACAATTTCTATGGAAAGTACCTTTTCATATGAAACATATTCACAGGAAAAAGAAAGAAGATAACATAGGGAGATCCACGACCGAAAGAAAACATCGAAAACAACAGCTGCTGTGTGGTTTTGAAATTACGTTGATGTAATTTTGATCAGTGTCTTTTTGAAATAGTAATCTGCTATAGAATTGGAGTGCGGTAATAGGCAGTTAAGAGATCGGGGCTCTCAGAGCTGTGAATAGTTGATGGAAAATGTTCACTTTCAGAGTTATAAAATAAATTGATGTTTTTATTTCAACAGTGGAATTTGGGAGTTCTCTGTCACTCAGATTTAAACATTTTACGAAGTGAGTTGAGCATTTCTTTATGTTTCATTTAAGTTACCAGATGAGCTTCACGCAGTGCCCTAACCATTCCCGTGTGTGTCTCTGTGTGTCTGTGTGGGGCAGGTCTGGCAGTCTCTATTGTGTTTAAAGTGATGCAATGCCACCCTCTGCTGGCCTCCCCACGCCACTGCACAGGCATTGGCAGAGGATGAAAACCATCCAAACTGATTACTTATGCATGTGCTGATCTAAATGTTCTTTAAACATTGTAACTGTCCCTGCTTTCATCTTCTGGAAGTTCATTCCACATCCAAGCCAGCTTCTGTATAAAATAATTACCTCTCATGACTTTTGTAAATCTTTTTTCCTCGCATCTTAAAATATCCCTCAGTTTGAATCCCCAGCTCTAGGGAAAAGACATCAGCCCTTCAGCTTATCTGTATCCCACATGATTTTATAAACCTCTGTAAAGTTACCCCTCAATCTCATACTCCCCTGTGAAAAAAGTCTCAGTCTATCCAGCCTCTCCTTTTAGCTCACTCCCTCCATTTCTAGCAACATCCGGGTTAATCTCTTCTGAACCCTCTCCAGCTTAATATTGTCAAGGTCAGTAGTATCAAAGTGAATAGTCAAGGTGTTTTCTAAGGGTACGGGGAGTCCAAAACTAGAGGGCATGGGTTTAATGTGAGAGGGGAAACATTAAAAAGTGACAACTTTTTCACCCAGAGGATGGTGTGCCTATAGAATGAGCGGGAAGGGTAACAAAGCATTCCAGTAGGGGTCTCACCAAATCCTGTACAACCTCAACATGACATCCCCATTCCGATACTTCAAAGGTCTGACCAATGAAGACAAGTGTGTTAAACACTTTCTTAACCACGCTATCTATATGAGATGCAAATTTTAAAGAATTATACCTGATGGCCGAGGTCGCTGTTCTACAACACTGCCAAAGGCCCTACGTTTAATTGTATAGTCCTGCCCTTGTTTGATTTACAATATCCAATAACTCGCATTAATGCAAATTGAAATCCATCTGCCACCCCTCAGCCCAGTGTGTGATATTACAGCCAACTCCCCCTCCCCCTTCAATTTAAAGTAACCTCCCCCTCTCCAGGAAGCCTGCACACACCGGCCTTGAGTTTCACAAAGGCCCTGAGCTTGGTTTGCCTTGTGTGGTTAGGGGGAGGAGGGACGGATTGCAGACACAGTCAGTGGGGTGGAGAGGCTGGACAGTTATCAGCGGCCTGGTATCATTTCCTGGTTTGAGGAAGAGGGTAGTCGCACGTGAGATTTGGGTAATACTGATCGGTGCTTTGGGGCCAGAAATTACGCTCTGTCTTCATCTCTGGTGTTCAGTAATGAAAATCTGTTCGAGACTCTTCATTGTGCAGAGTGTGTCTGCAGGATGTTTTTCCCCAATATTGCAGACTACAGATAATAGGAATTAAAGACATTCAAATTAATTTCGATGGCACAGCACGTGCACTCAATATCCTACAGTTGAGACAAATATCTTGCATCTGTTTAATAATACAAAGTGTTGTTCAGTAATGGTAACCTGATTATAATAAATCCACACCAAGCTGAAAGCTGGCACTTTAAATGGTAATGCAATCGGTAATGTCCCTGCCTCCGAGCAAGAGCTCTGGATTTGATTCCGGTTCCTGACATTGTGTGGTAGTGTTCCTAGCTCTGGGCAAGAAGGCCTGGATTCAAGTCCTGCCTGTTGTAGAGGTATGTCACAGCATGACAGAACGGGCTGATGAGAAAACACACAGGAGAATAATTTTACAGCTTTCTGGATATTGCCGAATGGTGCTAGTTTCCCTACCTCAGGGCACAGAGGTCTAGGTGTAAATCCCACAAAAGTGTTTCATAATACAGCTGAACAAACCGATTAAAATGGATTTAGAATTGTGACCTGATGGAGAAGGAAGAAGTGTCAGTATTGCACTTCAGAACTTAGGCCCAGGATGACAATCAATTCGTGTTGATTGGAGTCACATTTCTCAGCAGGAGAGGTTTATAAAATCAGAACGGTCATGGATAGGGTGAGTAGTCAGGGTTTTCCTCAGGTTAGAGGCATCCAAAACTAGAGGTCATTGGTGGAAAGTGAGACAGGAAAGATTTTGAAGAGGCCTAAAGGTGGTGGGGGGGGGGGGGGGGGGGGGGGACGTGTGCATGGAATGAGCTGCCAGAGGAAGTGATGGAGGCTGGTACAACTACATCATATAAAAGGCATCTGGATGCTGACAGACCTGCTGAGCTTTTCCAACGATTCCTGTATTTGTTTTAAAAATTGCTTTCATTTTAACGCAGGCATTCTGAATACATTACACATTTTATTTTTTCATGACGCAGGGACATATAAACATATCTTCAAATTGACTGAGACTATTTTCTGCTAAGAGTATGGCTCTGTGTATGACAGCAGCAATGATACTCCGACATGGAACAGGGAATGTGATGGAGACATATTTTAGTCAATGTACAAGGAGACCTCACATGGTCCAGTTTGGGAGAGGATGACATTATTGTGTGATTCAACTCAGAGAGGGAGAGAAAATGTCATCTGCCCGAGAAGGAACGGCCCATTGCATTCTCTCTCCTTCATTATTCCCCATCACAGAAATGCGCACGAGCGAAAACAAAACCTCTACTGTCATCGTTACCATTTTTATTTTTATAGAATCCCTGCAGTGTGGAAACAGGGCCTTTGGCCCAAGAAGTCCATACCAAACTTCCAAAGAGTAAACTTTCCAGGACCGTTCCCTGACAAGTTCACCTCAACTAGAAATGTCCGAAGACTACAGACAATTTGATCAATCCACCTGAACTACACAGCTTTGGATTGTGGGAGGAAACTGGAGCAACCATTAGAAGCTCACACAGACAAGGCATAAACTCCACACAGTCACCCGAGACCAGAATCGAACCCAAGTTCCTGGTGCTGTGAGGTGGCCTTGCTAACCACAAAGACACTGTGCTCACCTTTAGGTGATCCCTGACCAGAATCCATTGGAACCTCCTCACTGCCTAATGCAAAGGGAATTCAGCCAAATCCAACTGTCTCAGGATTAAATCCCATTGCTAGCAGCTTGTGTGAGTAGAATATCTTCAGAAGCAGAATCACATTTTGGACAATGTCTCTTTTTTCCTTTTGTCATGAGTTACACTAATAGCTGGACAACTTGAAATTGCAGAGTGTGTGTATGTGCGTGTTTAGAAAGTGAAATATCGATTCTAGTTTGTTCCATTGACTGTACTCAGGAAGTGAGCTTCCAGTGAAGTGCTGGTGTTAACTCCTACTTTCTATTTAAATGTTTCGGTTTCATTGAGTTGAAAATGCAATTTCCTGTGTCGATGATGTCATTTCCGGCCCTTTTTCTCAGAGGATTGTAGATGGAGTCAAAATTAATGTGGTTGTTGATGGAGTTCCGGTTCGAATGCCATTTTTCATGGAATTCTTGTGCTTGTCTCTGATTGGCCTGTCCTATAATGGATATGCAGACCTAGTCAAAGTGGCGTACTTCCTCATCAGTCCGTAAGAAATTGGTGTTGGGATCATGTCTTTTGTAGCTAGTTGATGTTCACATATTCTGGCCATTAGTTTTCTGCTTTTTTTCTGTTGTAGTCTTTGTTACAGTTCTTACAAGGCTTATTATTCCTGGAGCAGAACAGACAAAGATGTGAATTTATTGCGGTGCTCAAAAGTATGAAAAATATTGCAGAGTAGAAAAAGAATACTCTATTAGTTGGCATTACAGCATCAAGGGATTCTAATTTCAAGGTTGTCAGCAAAAGAGCCCCGAGTGAAAAAAAGGAAAAACGTCTTTATTTAGAGAGTTGTTACGAATTGGAGTTGACTGTCTGGGAAAGTTGTGGATGAAGATTCAAAGAGAACTGGATAAACATTTGGAAAGTATTAATTTATGGGCAACAGTGAGAGGACTGGCAAATTGTGGGGGGTGATTCGGAGACATTTTTGGAGCTGATGTATACATAATGGCCGATCGCTTCCTCCTGAACTTTACAGTTTTGTACTCTATCATGTGCCAGCTGTGAATAAAAGTCGGTATCCAATTATTTCACTGTGTAATTGCTCGCAAATATCTGATTATTTGGTGCAGCATAAGCATTTAAAATGCAAGTATTGCAAGGTCAGCTTCATTATGATGTCTAATTATTACTCAGAACATGAATATTTTACACGTTGTATTCCAATTACTAAAACAAATATATCATTGCTTTGTAACAAAACTCTTTGGAAAGCTCTGACTTTTCATTGAAACGATATTATGTTCGTTGCTTTATTCTCACTCTCCACGTTTCATATTAAACATCACTCATTCTAAAAATTGGAAGTTTTCAAATTATTATTCACTAAAATTCGATAACAAAAATACTTTATTTAGTTTAATATTCACAGTCCATGTAGAATAATTGCCATTTTAAAATTGCTGGCAAATAGCTGAAGATCGTACAGTTCAGTGAGTAATTAAACTGATTGATTATATATAAATGTATAAGAACGCTAATTCTATTTGTATGTTCAGCCGTTTGCTCACCCTGAACATGTGATCATTCAGAAGCCAACCACTTTAAACATATTGGAATGGCAAAACATTGCTTTGAATCCTGACATTGTGTGTGTAATTCTGATCACAAGAGTTATGTTCTTTATTCGCTAAAATAAAATGTACATACTTTATTTCTGTGTGAGAAAATCTTGGCAGGAGTTTATATTTTAGTTCCATAAATATAGAATCAACATAATTGATTAAAGAGATTATAGTTCAATTGAATGATTATCGTTCACATCTTATTTTTGTCCAATTCATGAAATATAGCAAACATCCGATTATTGTTCTGTACACGAAACTTAACACCTTGCAATGATCTATGCTGAAATTTGCTTCAAATAGATCTGAAATCATTTGCAGTGTTATTGGACCTCACAGCTGCCTGTGACACAGAGAGACTCAATGGCCTGTTCCAAAATCTGTGCATTGAGCTTCTAACCTGGTTCAGGGCAGTCAGTCAAACAATACTTCAAAACAAATAATTTGGAATCCATCGTGGGCAGCGGGAGAATCCGCCAACCGTTGACTACTGGTCTCAGTGTATGTACAAATGTTGTCCATGTTAAATACTAATGGCTGATCAACAACCACGTTTTAAAATTCATCTTCAGTCAGAGCCTGGCCCAGAGAGCAGACGTGTTGACCCGGAGAGCCAGAATCTCACCATACAAGTTACCTATAGTGATGAAATCCGACCTGCCTCCAAGATTCCATACACATGCACCCCGGACCAGACATGGGTGAAGACGTTTACAAGTTGACAATCTATTGCAGTGCCTTATGTCTTACAAAGAAACCTCTAAAGCCATATCCAATAAATGTCACCTTCACATTATCCAGTATCAAAATAAAAATGTACATCTCTGTGAATGGTCAGAGATTACTACATGGATCACACAGTAGAATGGATGTGAAGTAACCAGCAGCAAACGGCAATTCACAAATCAGATGAATAACTGAGCTTGGCGGATTCTGTCTGGTTTAAGTAACCACACATATTATACTGGCTTTCAGGTGACTGTAACAATGCGCACCATAACTGGAGGTTTTGGCCTTACACCCTCCAAAGCTTCCTGATCTCACACACATCACTCCCTCACACATTCAACAATTGATGACAATCCACAAGCTGGCTGAAACTGGAAACATAGAACAGTACAGAACAATACAGCACTGTGCAGGCCCTTCGGTCTTTGACGTTCTGTCGACCTTTTATCTTACTCAAAGATCAGACTAACCTACATACCTTTCATTCTACTATCATTCATGTGCCTATCCATTTAAATATCCCTAACATAGCTGGCTTTACTACAACTACTGGCTGATCATTGCACACACCCAACATTCTCTGTTTAAAGAACCTACCTCTGACATCTCCCCTAAACCTACCTTAAAATCACACCCCCTCGACAGTCATTTCCACCCTGGAAGAAAGTCTCTGGCTATCCAATCTACTATGCCTCTCATCATCTTGAATACCCCTGTCGAGTCAATTTCCATTCATCTTCGTTCCAATGAGGAAAACACCCCAGCTCCCTCACATTGTCTTTGTAAGACATTCCCTCCAGTCCAGACAGCATCTCCTCAGCACCCACACCAAAGCTTCTACATCTTTCCTATTAAGAGGCAAACAGAACTGATCACAATATTCTAAGTGTGGTCTCACCAGGGCTCCATAGAATTGCAACATAACCTCGCAGCTCTTAAACTCAATCCCTCGGCTAATGACCACATCAAATGCCTTCTTAACAACATTATAAACCTGGGTAGCAACTTTTTGGAGCTATGCCATGGACCATATGATCCCCCATTCCTCCACAATGTAGGTATCCTGCCTTTAACCTTTATTCTGCATTCAAATTCGACATTCCAAAATGGATCGTATCCCACTTTGCCATATCGAACACGATCTGCCACTTAGAAGCCGAGTCCTGCATCCTGTCAATGTCCTGTTGCAAACTACAACAGCCTCCACACTATCCACAATTCCACCAACCTGTGTTACATCATCAAACTTACGAACCTATCCTTCCACTTTGTCATCCAAGTTATTCATCAAAATCACAAACAGCAGAGGTCCCAGAATCGATCCCTACTGCTCACCTAGTTCCACACTGAATACTTCCCATTTACCACCACCCTCTGTCTTCTATGGGCTAGCCAATTCTGTATCCAGACAGATAGGTCTCCCCGTATGCCATACCTTCTTACTTACTGAATGAAACTACCATATGGAAGTTTATCAAGCACCTTGTTAAAATCCATGCACTCGGCATTCACTGCTCTGCCTTCTTCAGTGTGCTTAATCCCATCTTCATATAATCCAGTAAGAGTTCTGCGGTATGACCTGACCCTCACAAAACCATGCTGACTATTTCTAATCAAACAATGATTTTCAGAATCCTCTCCAATACTTTGCCCAATACTGATGTAAGACTGACTAGTCTGTCACTCTCAGGACAATCCCTGTTACCTTGCCTGAAAAAGGGAGTAACATTTACCACCCTCCAATCATGCGACACTACTCCAATGGAGAGTGAAGACGCAAAAACCACCGCCAAAGGCGAAGAAATCTCTTCCCTCTCTTCCTGTAGTAACCTAGGGCGTTTCCCTTCTGGCTGAGGGATTTATCTATCCTTATGTTTGTATATCAATCAGTCTGTATTTCACTTCAACTTGTTTACTCCCTGTCCAAACAACTGATTGACTGCTTTCCATTTCAGGGCTCTGTACAGTGCTGCCTTCCTGAGCAAGTATGGTTCCCAATATCCTGTATATTATGGAATGGAAAACACGGGCAGGGCAGGTGCCCAAAGCATTGACTCTGCTGCTCCTTGGATGCTATTTTACCAGCTGTGCGTTTCCAACGCCACAATTTTCGACTCTGTTCACGAGTACGCCCGTTCTCCATCACTGAGGTCTGTCCCCTCTGCACACTGAACAGGGAACTAATCAGCAGAAACTCGTTGTATCTGGAGCTGACTGTTCAGTTCTGGAAAGTTGCATTTGATGAATACATTTACTAAAAACGAAATTGAAATTCAACAAATATTCATTCAGTCCGAGATTTACAGTTTTAGTTCATGAACTGGACAGGTTAACAACGAACAATGAATGACTGAAGTACCCCGAGGTACAGAGCTTTCCAAGTGATATATTCCAAGTTGGATGTGCTTTACCTTAATGCTGGTAATATTATCAGACTGACAGATATGATAAGGAAACGAGGTGACATGTGGAAGTATGACATTTTTGCTGTTTCTGACCTGTGTTTGAGGGAGGTCAGGGCTGGCAACGCAATACTTTGTGGTACCAGAACTACAGGAGAAAGTGAGGGCTGCAAATGCTGGAGATCAGAGTTGAAAATGTGTTGCTGGAAAAGAGCAGCAGGTCAGGCAGCATCCAAAGTGAAGGAGAATCGACGTTTTGGGCATGAGCCTGAAGAAGGGCTCATGCCTGAAACGTCGATTCTCCTCGTCCTTGGATGCTGCCTGACCTGCTGCGCTTTTCCAGCAACACATTTTCAGCAGTTCTAGAACTATAGTCAGGGCAGGAGAGAGGGTCAACGAGGAGGTGGTGTTGCCTTATTAATGATGGAGTCAGTTACTGGCGTAAGAAGGGACGATATCTTGAAAGTATCTTCTAATGAGGCTTGGTGGTTAGACCTCAGGATCAAAACCATGCCAGAAACACTGCTAGGGATATATTATTAGAACCCCAGATAAAGGAAAGACGGGAGCAGGTATATAACCAAGTTATTGAGGTGTGTAAAAACAATAATAGGATCATTATATTCAGGCATGTCAATTCCAAACATTCATTAGGGCAGTGATAACTTTTTTTAAGAGGGGCAAGTGCTTTGAAATTTATTCCAGAGATCTTCTTATATCAACATCGAGCAGATACAACAATGGGCAGTGCAGTGCTGGGCCTCACTGTGGGGAACGAATCCAGTCAGCTGTTCCAGGCAGGAGTGGGACAGCATTATAGGACCAGTGACCGTGATATCACACATTTTGACTTTGCTAAGGAAAAGACCCCAAAAATGGGGAGACAGATTTTATGGGAAAAAAATGACAGTATCTGACCAAAGTTCAGTCGCTTCTGGGTGAAACTGTAGCAGAACAAGGTGGGGCGGGAGTTGGGGGATCATTTCAATAAAATGGAATTGATGACAGTGTCGGCCCAGCATGTTACATCGAAGATAAAATTTAGGAAAACAAGCCCAGAGAACCTCAGATGTCGACACCAATTCCGAACAGGATGAAAAAGGAAAGAGAAGCTTAAAGCAGGTACCAAGTGAGCAGGTCAATGAAGGTCCTAAAAGAATATAGAAAGTGCAGGGTTAAATTTAAAAAGTCAGTGGAAGAGCAGAAGGAGGGCTGATAAAACATTAGCGGATATGATTAGCAAGAATCCAAAGTGATTTCTTTTTATTTATTAAGGAGAAGAAGATAACGCAGAAAAAAAATGGGAGTATCAGGGACTAAGGGGACAGCGTGTTCACAGAGCCAGAGAATATGTTAAACACATCCAACGAATCGGTCTTCAGTTTGGAGGAGCTGAGGAAGAATTAGAAGTTTATGCAAGATAGAATGGACAAATCGCCAGATTAAAGGCCACCAAGTCTCACATCAGTGAGAGGGAAACAATTGTAGAAAATTCGGAGGGCTGTTGAGACTGGACCATTAAATCTCTTCAAGGCTGAGACAGACAGATGTTTATACACGTGTTACAGGGAAATCGCAGGAAAGTCGAATGAGGGATTATCAAAATAAATATAACCTAATCGAAGGAAAAGCAGACTCAGTGAGAGGATGGACATACTGTTGCCCCTATGTCTAATGGTGTACTTTTCCAATAGCCCTGTATTCACAAGAACATCAACCTCTCTCGCTATGGTGTGAGACACAATTTGGAATGCTATCGAGGGATTCAAGGAATTCATAAATGCAATACTAACAGACCGAAAGTACCAGAGGACTGCAACAATACGGATTACCTATCGGGGTGAGGATTTGCATCGACACAGTCACCACTAACAGAAGGAAGACTTCAGCAAGACACTCTACAAGGCCAAGCAGAGACCTGCACTGGGGAGCAGGTAGTCAGGGGTCAGTTGTCAAGGAGTGCTGAAAGCCCAAATACTACATCACTGTAGTCTTCCTTCCCTGACCAAATCTAAATGTGGAGGGATAGAGAGACATGCCGTTGTAGCAGTGTAAACAGAAAGTCTTTGGACAACAGCAGCTCAGCAAAAATTACCGGTCAACTCAAATAAAGTCCTTTTCACTTTATTGTTACATCAGTCGAGATGGCATTTAGGGCAGCCACACACTCCTCTTGTGGGAAGTCGTAGCTCAGGGAGATTTCCACCGGCCCTGATGGCTACATGTGTGGGCACTGCACCCAGCTTCAGTTCCTGGGAGATCATGTTAGGGCAGCTATGCTGGGCGGCACGGTGACTCAGTGGTTAGCACTGCTGCCTCACAGCACCCGGGACCACCGTTCAAATCCTGCCTCGGGCAACTCTCTGTGTGGAGTTTGCACATGCTCTCCGTGTCTGGATGGGCTTTCTCTTGGTGCTGGATGGGTTTTCTCATGGGTGTAGGGGAATGGGTCTGGGTGGGCTGCTCTTCTGCGGGTCAGTGAGCGGACGTGTTCAGCTGAAGGGCATATTTACACACTGTAGGTAATCTAATTTAGGATGCATTCAGTGTCATCCGAGATACTGAGATCTGCATAGATGAGTGCTTTAATGTGGTGGCCACACCTAAGACACGCCCATAGTTATGTTTCTTTAATGACTGTGACATTCCAGTCAAACGTTCATCGCCCTGAGTTCATTAGCCTTACCTGTCAGTCCTGTTGTATTTAAATAAACACAATTTAATCCAACAGGCGTTCCTTGCTTCCTGTCATGTTCCAGGCAGAGAGTAGTTGGGTGACCACCAGGAATGGCAAAGGGAGTAGGCAGCGAGTGCAGGAATCCCCTGTAGCCATTCCTCTCAGAAACAAGTATACCATTTTGGATTGTTGGGGGCGATGTCCGATCAGGGGAAAGCATCAGTAGCCAGGTTGGTGGTACTACCACTGCCTCTGGCGCACAGCGGGAAAGGGTAAACGTAAACAGGACGTTAAAGATAGGAGGGTTGATTGTGAGAGGGACAGATCGGAGATTCCGTGGCCACAAACGACCCTCCCAGCTGCTAGGGTCCAGGATATCTCTAAATGGCTGTAGAACATTCTCAAGGGGGAGGGGGAGCAGCCAGAAATCATTATGCACATTGGCACAAATAATACCCGTAGAAATAGGGGCGAGGCCCTGCAGCGTGATTACAGAGAGCTGGGAGAAACATTTAACAAAAACACCTTGACCGTGGTAATCTCCTGAGAGGGAGATTACCATCCAAGACATGCACTGGAGGGGACACCAATATCTTGGCTGCCAGTTTTGCTAGTGTTACAGGGTGGGTTTAAACTAGATTGGCAGGGGCTGGTATCCTCAAGAGCAAGGGGGCAAGTGCGAGGCTGGAAGGTGATACAGTAATCAGAAATAGTAAGGTTAGCTGGAAAACGACAGAGAGAAAGTACTGTCTTTTGGATTAAATTGCATCTATTTCAATGCAAGAAGGCCTACAGGTAAGGCCGATGAACTCAGGGCGTGGATAGGTAGGTGGGACTGTATATTATAGCCATTACACAAACATGACTAAGTGATGGAAAGGACTGACAGTTTAATGTGCCAGGGTACAGGTGCTTTAGGTGAGACAGAGATGGAGGAAGGAAGGGAGGGGAGTTTCATTTCTCATTAAGGGGAGTACCATAGCAGTAATCAGAGATAAAATAACTGATGGATCACCCACTGAGGCTTTGTGGGTGGAGTTAAGAAATTCGAAGGAGTTGGTGAGGTGATTGGGGATGTACTATAGGCCCCCAAATAGTCAACAGGAATGAGAGTAACAAATATGCAGGGAGAGAGGGGAGACCTGCAGGAGCAATAGGTTAATCAAAATAGGGGATTTTAATGTTTCTAATACAGACTGGAACGGCCAGAGCGTTAAGGGATTTGATGAGATTGAATCTGTTTAATGCGTCAGGAAAGTTTCCACAAGCAATATATTGAGTGTCCTAACCAGGAAGGGGCAAAACTCGAAATTTTCAAATAGCTATGTAGAGGGATAAAACTGATCCACAGGTTCATGTTCGAACTTGGGGCGTGGTTCAGGTACAGGCAGCTGGGATCAAGGGAATCCCTGGAGATATAAAAGAGATACAGGAGTTTACTGAAGAAGGAAATCGGCGAAACGGGGGCAAGAAAGAACCTTGGCTGAGAAAATTAGGATGATTCCAAAAGGGTACTTTAAATGTATTAAAAGGAAAAGCAGTAACTAGATAGAAAATAGGACTCCTCAAAGTCCAATGTGGACAAGTATGTTTGGAACTATCAGAGATGATTGAAGTCCTCAACGAATGTTTCTAATCTATGTTTACTGTGGAGAAAGACATGTTGACTTGAGAACTTGAGGAAGTTAGTGGTGACATTTTAGGAACAATCTACATCATAGCAAAAGAGATTTTGATGTACTAGAATGTTTGAAAGTGGATAAATCTCACGGCCCTTACCCAATATATCAAAGAACACCTCAAGGGACTGCAGAGGAATTTTCGGGGACACTGGCTTATAATGTTGATCATCATTAACCACAGGTGACATCGCGTAAGACTGGAGGACAGCAAATATTGTGTCCTTATTCAAGAAGAACTGAACAAAAAAGCCTTGGAACTACAGACCAGTAGGTTTAACATCCGTGGCAGGTAAGTTACTTGACAACGTTCTGAGGGATAAGATATATATGCATTTAGAAAGACAGGCTTTGATTAGGAATAGTAAATGTGGCTTTATGCGAGGAAGTTTATGCCTGACAATTTTCTTAAATTAATTGGATGATATGACCAGGAAGATTGACTTGGGTGTGGCAGTACATATCGCAACATGTGATGTTGGAAAAGCACAGCAGGTCAGGAAGCATTCGAGGGGCAGGAGAATCTAAGTTTCGGACATAAGTCCTTCATCAGGAGCATCCAAAACATCGATTCTCCTGTTCTCTGATGCTGCCTGACCTGCCGTGTTTTTCCAGTGCCACACTTTTCTACACTGATCTACAACATCTGCCGTGCTCACTTTCTCCAAGGGCAGTAGATTTAGTCGATATGGATTTCAGCTACAGCAGAACAGAATGGGGCTTTACAGTCCCGGGAGACTGATATACAATTACAGGAGGAGGCCAATAAGCTCCTTGGGCCTATAAAACTGTAACCAGATCATGCAGCACCAGTATCCAGTTACACAGCAATAGGATCAGTCTATTCAGCTACTTTAAGTCAGTAACATTGTAAATGGAAGAGGCCACAAAATGACTGGACTTTGGGGGATACAGGAATAAAACCAGGCAACATAGCCACTCAGAACTGCCCTTCCATTCAGTAAGTCAGGGCTGAGCTGCAATCGATCACAATTTGTCCTTCATGCCCAATTCTTTGTAGTGTAGCCCTCGACTCTCTGTCTGGTCAAAATCCATTGACACCCATTCGCACTCACTCCCCACCATTTCAGTGATGTAGCCTCCCACCCCAACCAATCCCTTCCCGCTTTATCTGCAGCTCTCCCTAACCCCACATCCCCCCACCCCACCACAACCCAGTTCTGAAGAACGTTTATACCTGAAATGTTGACTTTCCCAGCTCATGATGCTCCCTGGCTTGCAGTGTTCTTTCAGCCTTCCGTTTGTCTCCTATACCTCAGGAAGATAGAGTCTAGTCTGCACAACGTGCTGGTAGGCAGGAACCATGGGATTCCCACTGAAGTCCTTGAACCTCTGCCCTTGGGCCAGGAGGAAGACATTCATTCCCTCGAGACACTGACACATGAACAGAAGAAGCCATTCAGCCCCTCCAAACTGTTACACTGAAATAGGAGGATGTTATTGTTGCTGCAACACGACAAACCAATGAGGCATAGACTGCACAGACAGACTGCTCCATGTTGTTCCTCCTGGCTCCATTGCTAATGGTACACACGTGTTATGTTAACGTGGTTTGCTGATCATGAGGATGGAAAGTGATTGTTTTGTACCAAGTCCCAAGGAGACATCTTCCAACTCCGAGGTATTATGGACTAGGCTAGACTATTCAAAACATTTATAGGCAGGCAGCCCAGAGCAGACCTTTGCAATTTGCTTCGGTAAGTGTACAATGAAAATTACCTTGTGTAATTTAGCTAGGTTGACTACTAGATTTTAAAACAGACAAAACCTTTATTCATAAAATTGCACAATGAAACACAAAGAACAGAATCAAGAAACACGATCGAATTCAACCCATTCAGCTAGACTTTGTTATACTGTTCCGAATATTCATAACTGTCCCTATAAGCAAACTCCCAATAAAAACCAGTACAAAGGGAAAACATACTTCCATGTTGAAGTTGAAGGTCAGAAAAGAGAGAGAGTTTCCACACAGCTCCCAGTTGAACTTCCCAGTTCTAAACAAAACTGAAACTGCTCAGCTCAGCTCAGCTCAGCTAGTTCAGCTAAATCTTCTGAAAATCCTTTTCATCTCTGTACCAAACCAGACTGATCGGAGCTTGGCCCCATTTTATTGTACCTCTGAAAAAAAAGGACAGAGTCTCCTTGAGCCAAGGAACAGCTTTTAGACAAAAAAGACACTTGCTTTGTGACATATTCCCCCCTCCAAAAAAAGAACCATCAATGCTAAAAGAGGTTGCTTTTCAAATCCAGTTAGTATTCCCAAAACAGGCAGATACACTATACTAACTGCAAAAATTTTAACATGCACAAACCCATGCAAATTCAGGCCGTGGTAAACCCACCACCGAACACCTCCGTATCTCATTCGAGTCTCAACAACTCATCAGTTTTCACGTTATCGAGACCTGCCACGTGCACAATTGTCAGATGGAATGGCTGCAACAACAAGCTCCATCTAAACAGTCTGGCATTTTTGTGGTTAATAATTTCCACAAATGTCAATGTGTTGTGGTCAGCGTATACCGTGATCTCAGATGCATTGCTGATAATATAAACACAGTTATGGTGTAATGCCAACACCAACTTTAAAGTCTTTTTCTCCACCGTTGAACACTTCTTTTGAACGTTCGACTTCCCAGAAAAATACCCGATGGGTCTTTCTATTCCCTCATCATCCTCCTGCAGGAACACCGGATCAAGACCATCATCACTGGCAACGATAGAGATCTTGAAAGGCTTCATGTAACTAGTGTAGCTAATACTGGGGGCAGTGGTTAACACAGTTTTTAGGCTGTAAAATGTCTTTTGACAGTCCTCTGTCCACTGAGATTTCTTGCCCTCGACAATTCGGTGACTGGAGCAGCCGCACTGTTTAAAGTTTGGCACAAACTTTCAGTAAAATCCAGTCAATCCCAAGAACCGTAGCACTGCATATTCCTTTTTGTTGACGGTGTGAAACAATCCCCAAATACTTTCGTTTTCGAATTTCATGGGGCCATTTGTCCATGTCCAATAACGTGACCCAGGAACGTGATTTGGGCTTTCTCAAATTCACTTTTAGCTAGGTTTTCCACCAAGCATACCTACTGAAGTCAATTTACCAAGTCCCATAAATGCTGTAAATGTTCCTTTCATGAGTCACTAAAAACCACCAGGCCATCAATGTACACCGCATAGTTGGGTAATCCGGCAATGACCTTATTATCAGTCTCTGGAATGTGGCAAGGTCGTTTTTCATAACAAATACCGCAACTTTGAACTGATATAGTCCATTTAGCGTTATGAAAGCTGAAATTGCCTTCGGTCTCTCTGGCAGAGGTTCTTCCAGTAGCATCTGCTCTAATCCAAATTAGAAATGTAAATAGTTTCTCCCACTTTTTCGAGACAATTCTCCAAACGTGGAATTGGATATGCATCGGTCTTTGTAAGGGCATTGACTTTGTAATAGTTCACACATGACCGTTGGGGCCCATCTGACTTTGGCACCATGACGATACGTGAGCTCCGTGTAACTCACTTCGACTATGCCATCTTGGAGCATGTGCTCTTCTCCTTCTGAACCTGTGCCAATTTGGACGGTCATGCCTAGAAGGATGTTGCTTAATCAGAACAGCATCTCCTGTATCTACATCATACACAATTATGTTCATACTTCCCAGTTTTTCCCCATATGTCTCCACGAGATAGCAATAAGTCTTTCAGGTCACTTTGCTTTTCTTGTGCAAGGTAACTCAATAATTTATCCCAATTTTTGACAACTTTCTCATTATTCAATTTGATTTGAGGAATGTCCAAATCTGAATCCTCAGAACTTGGTTCTTCCTTCTGTGCTGTAATCATTAATACCTTATCGTCTTCCTTTCTTTCACTATCAAAATACCTTTAGAGCATATTCACATGACACACTCTGTGAGATCTCTTCCTGTCTGGAGTCCGTATCAAGTAGTTACCCTCATTCAATTTCTTCCCAATTTGATATGGTACACTGAAACTTGCTTTTCGAGGCTCAACTGTTACTGAAAGTAACACCAAGACCTTATTCCCAATTGCAAATTTGCGAATTCGTGATTTCTGATCCACCTCCTATTTCATTGTATGCTGCAATACTTTTAAATGCTGTCTACACAACTCTCCAGCTCTATTTAATCGTTCTCTAAAAGTTGACACATTGTCCAAATGGGTGGTCTCTGAATTCTGACTTATTATTTCTACTTAACCAATGTTAATGGTCCGTTTACTTCATGCCCACAAATTAATTTAAATAGACTGAATTTGGTCGATTCATTCTGTGTGTCTCTGATCACAAATAGTTCAAAAGAATTTCCTTATCACAATCACCTGGATAATCCTGACCATAAAACCTCAACATGGTCTTCAGTGTTTGATGCCATCTCTCTCATGCTCCCTGTGATTCCGAATCGTACACAGGAGATTAGAATTGCTTTATTCCCAAGTTATCCATCATCTCCTTGAATAGTTCGGATGTGACTTTTGATCTGTCTAGATCTCTATTGGTTGTCCGTACCTAGTCAAAAAAAAAGACATTTTTTCTATAACTCTTTTAGCTGTGATGCTGTTTAATGGGTCTGCCTCTGGAAACCTGGTTGACACATCTATTATTGTTAATAAATACTTATTCCCACTTATTGTTTGAGGTAGGGACCTACACAACCTATCAGGACTCTTGTGAAGGGTTCCTCAAATGCTGGAATAGGTATTAAAGTCACAGGTTTTATTACTGCCTGTGTGACATGTTTGAGACGTCTGGCAAAATTCAACTACATCTTTGTGTAGTCCAGGCCAGTGAAAATGTCTGTATTCCAGCCTGTAATGTCCTAACCCCGAAATGATCTCCAAGTGGTAGCGCATGTGCCACTCACAGCACCTCCTTTCTCTCCCCAACAGGCAAAACAGTTTGATGAATTTCTGTCCACGTCTGATCTGCTTCAATGTGAGCTGATCTCCATATCAGCAATAAGGCATTATTTATTAAGTAATAACACACAACAATGTCTTTTGATATAACTTTTGTAACACCTCATCTTTCTACTGTAATTCAATCAGCTTAGCAGAGCTCATAATATTTTCATGTTTTCCTACTAGCTCCTTCTCTGTTTCACTCATGTGATCAAAAAGAAAATTTCGGATAACTCTATGTCAGCTTCCTTATCTCTGCTTTTATCCCGCATCAACCCTGTGCAACTGTGATCTTCTGATGACGTAATCAGGCAAAATTCCTGAATAAACATTCTCCAGGTCTTCTGTTGCCTGCATCTCCACTGGATTTTCAACAAGAGTAGGCAGCACGCCTACCAGTGAACCAGCTATATTATTTGCAAGGACAAATTTTATTCCTGGAGCTGAGAGTTAGGGGTCCAGTACTCCTACCACACATTCTACACTCTTGTCTGGACTCTCTAGCCTCACTTTACATAACTGAGCATTTTTTGCCTCACTATGAATTCCTGTTACCAGCACATTTTCTGGCAATAATCTCTCAAGATTGCATAAAGCCTCACCCCTCAGCATTACAGACTGAAAATATCCTATGTCACTTAATATTGGAACCTCCTTACCAATTAATCCTGACCGACTTGAATAAACTTTACACTTTCATGGAGATTTTTTTATGCAGATTTAGCATGTCCACTAATCATCTTGTCCACTCTGAGGTAGTTGCCTAACTTCCCTTATGCTTTTTGTTACTCGTCCAACAAAACGTCCAGGCTTGTCTGGTTATCCGACATCTGGTTTTCTCCCAGCCCACCAAGGCTGTGATTTTGTGTGGCCCATTTTATTACAATGTAAACACCAGAGTATTTTAACTTCTTTGTCCCCCTCAAGGTTTTCTTTATTACGGTGGTAAATTATCCTTATGATCTACACTGTGATCTACCTTTCCCTTTGCACGTGAGGATATCTCTTTGCTCCAATTTATGTCCCTCAGAAACCAGAACTCATTCTGGAAAGCAAATCAAGTTTATGGACCCGTTCATAATCAAAGCCATTTCAGCAGCTAACATTGCTGCTTAGACTCTCTGCTCTTCCACCTGAGTTTGCACTACGTCAGGCACTGAATTTCTGAAATTCTCCAAATTCTAACCTCTCTAAGGGCATTATAGCTTTGCTTGAAATTTAAAGCCCTTAACCAACTATCAAGATTAGTCTGTTTGATTCTTACAAACTCAGTGTAGGTTTGACCAGGATCTCTTATTAGATTCCTGAAAGGTTGCCTATGCAGACAAAATGATTTTTTTAACCTTCTCAGACTCCCCAGATACCTCCTCTGATATGGATGTGAATACCTCACCAGTCCTACCTACAAGTTCCGTTTGGATCAACAAAACCCACATTGCCTCTGGCCAGTGCATTTGTTTAGCCAACTTTTCAAATGAAATGGAAAGGGCATCACATTCTTCTCATCAAATTGAGGCCATGCTCGAACATACTCAAACAAATTCTCACTAGTCGTCTGACTACTAGAGGCTTGCTCATCCGCACTCTTTTCCTTACAAAGCCCTCCCTCAGCCGTTATCGCCAGCCTTTTACACTGACTTTCCTTTTTAAGTGTCAGTTTTTGCTGTTCAAAAGCTCTCTCTTTCTCTCTCCCCTGCTGCTATCTCCTTTCCCATTCTTTCTTTTTACTCTCTGGTCTGCTGCTGTCTCTTTTCCCCCGTCTTCTGCATTTTATTGAAAGTCAAATGTTTCATTTTGGCTGCCCTTTGCTTACCTCTCGCCGTTAACTCAAGATGTTTTATTTGCAACTGAATTCTTGCCATCTCTGATTTTGATGGCGTCTCCAGCAAGTTTAATTGTCGAGCTACTGATTTAATTACCTCTCCTTTCCTCACAGAAGCAGTCAGTTCCAATTCCAGCTTCTCTGCTAATTTTTGCAACTTGGTCTTATTCACTTTTCGTAAAAATTTCCAAAGTCACTGCATGCACACCCAGGAAACGTTTGGCAACTGAAATAGCCATTACTATTCTAAGCTTTGTCAACCCAATCAAACGAATACACAAAACAAAGACACTAGCACCTCCCACTCGCTGTTAAAAATCCAGCAATGAGCCCCCAGTCTGTTATGGACGAGGCTAGACTACTCAAACATTCTTAATCAAGCAGCATGGAAACAGATCCTTCAGACAGACCCGTCCATGCCGAGCAGATATCCCAACCCAATCTAGTGCCGCCTGCCAGTACCGACAACTCTGTATGAATTCTGTTACTGCCCCATGATCAAGGACATCTAGCTCCTTTTCACCAAGAGCACTTCCCATCATCTCGCCTTCTCATAAATACAAAATGAGATGGATGGCATTTTTTGCCAATCATTTATTTGCGTTATGAAGCAAAGTCACACCAACAACAACATCACTGTTGCCATTGGAGTTAACTGGAGATACTGAGGAGGCGATGCTCGAGCTGTATTATCTCTGACTATGAATCCAGGGAATCAGGTAATGACCCAGACACCGGATCCGAATCCCACAACGGCAAATGTTGGAAATTGAATTCAATAAAATATCAGGAATTAAGTTTCAAATGAAACAATGAAACCATTGTTGATTGTCCTTGCTGGCACCCTCATGCCCTTCAGGAAAGTAAATCTACCGTCTTCAGCTGGTCGGACTTACATGTAACTCCAGACCCACAGCAATGTGGTTAACTCTCAGTTGCAGTTTGAAATGGCAAAGCCAGCCACTCAGTTATATCACTCACTTCAAAGCCTCAAAGAAATGAAGCGGCATGAACCTCAGCACTGACTACTTACAGCCCACGGACTGCAGTGGGTCAGGAAGACAGCTCATCAAAACCTTCCAAAGGATAATGAGGAAAGAGAATTAAATATTGGCCCAGCATCCCATTAATGAATAAAGGAAGATGATCGAATCAGGGAAGAGAGAAAAACAGTCATAAATAACTTTATACAGGGACATTGACATATACATTACATGGTCATGATTATCAGTAATATGGAGCAGGAGAAACATAAGTAAGACTTAATTTCATTTTTTTTCCATACCACCTGATCATCAGCAATCCTTTTGTTTGCTTCTTTCTGTCTATCTCTCTATCTCTCTTTCTCCATCTATTCAACTTAGTCCTTCTCCCCTTCATAACAGATGTCGGTGCCACCAACATCAATAACACTATTTCCCAACTGAGTTCAGTTTTGATGTATAGTCATGAGAATCGAATTGCCAATTCTATTTTTCTCTCGACGTGAGGGGGCTGCCAAATTTGCTCAGTTTGTCTGGCACTTTCTCGTTCTTTATTGTTTCTGATCTGTTGCATCATTCTTTGCTTTATTTAACTTTTAATTTTGTTATTACTTGGAATATCTGCATCGCTGACAGGGGCAGCATTTGTTGACCTAACCAAATGTCATTTACTGAGAGGTCATTCTTTCAAGCAGTACAGACGAAAGCACATTTCTGTGAGTCTCACATCAATCTTTAGCCAGACCAGATATTAACGCAAGATCTATTCACCAAAGGACTTCAGTGAAATAGATAAACGTATAGACATAATGCTGGAAATATTATGGTTGTTATTTCCAATTCCTGTGTTTTGTATTTACTTTCTGACATTGTCTGTGGTAGGATGTGGAACAGTGTCTTTCTGTGTAATAAGATGTGCATCTGAATTACATTTCTTCCGTCATTACTGCTCTGAGAGAGTGTTCCTGTCATTAAATTATTTTAGAGACAAGAACAAAGTTGTGATCGAAATATTTGCAACTGAAAGAGTGCTTAGAAGAGAGGTGGAGCCATAACGTCTGAATTTTACCAAAGCATAGATAATGGTTTATTAAGCGTCAGTGTTGAAGCCAAGATGATGACTGGGCTTATAATCGAGCTGATAGTGGATAGGTTTTGTGATGGATAGGGAATACCGAGACATAAATGAATTTTATTTATTTAAATTCAGTATTGTGAACAGTCTTGTTCTCAGATGTTTGTGAGCGTGGGTGTGTGGGCGGTTCTGAAATTTGTGGGTTATCAATGAACTTTGCATTTGAAACTAAAGACAGTAGTTTCTGTCTTTATCAAATATGGATAACAGAAATAGCAAAGAAGTTCGCCAAGGTTGAAGAGATTAATAAATGGATAGAAATGAAGAAACTCACCAGGAACACCAAAAATAGCGAGGATAGGATAGTAACCCGCCTGGATAATCAGCAGTGCACCATATATCCGATCTGGTAATGTTGACCAAGACAAGGAAGAAAATAAAAGACCCACCGATAAACTCCTGTCCATTGTTACAGCATTTCAGTCGAATGTTCTCAGATTCTGATCCATTAATGGATAATTCCAGACTATTCTCAGATGTTTAAATCTCCTTTTTCTGTCTCTGCAGCTGCTGATCCCTTTGAGCATTGGAGTTGGTACATCGGCTGCTACAATGGCATAAACCATTGCAAGAGGCCCCTTACTAATAGGAGACGGAAAACATCCAGTGACACAACTCGGATCCATGGAGACTGGCATCAATCACAGTCACTGAACAAACAGCTCCATTTAACCCTTTTCAGTATGGTTCCTACAGATCACAAAAACTACTGAACTGGATTGGACGTTGGCACCGCCGGCTATTGACCACATCTCCCATCACCCATTGCTCTCGGGGAGTTAGTAGAGAGGGAGAATGATGCATGTTTTCTTGTCGCAGGCTAGGTGATTCTGCTGCGTTGTCCGTTTGCAATACTGTAACTGGCTGAACCTTCCACCATCACCACCCTCAAAATCCATAATCTACATGTTGTTACCGTGCAGATCTCTCCTCGACTGGAACAGGTACCAGCCAATATACTTACAGTGGATATATTTGCACTCCAATACTTAGGAAATGTAAATTTGCCTGGGTATTCCTTTAATTGATCTAATAAGGCAATTTTGTATCTTCAACTCTCAATGTGCTTCAACATTTTTTTAATATTAACTCACAAACACCTTAACACACTTTAGTAAGCACACGTTTCTTCACATTCTCATCATGGTAACATCATGCCAGGGTTTAGTCTGGTGAAACCCCTTTGGACTGAATCGCTGATAAGATCATTATTTATGAAGCTGATTCAGCCTGTACGCATTACACCTCACAGTCTCTCAACAAAACACTATCATTGGGAAAGATACATTTACTCTGAAACTTTAATCATTTGGCATGAAGAGCCACATATCATTTATTTCCTGCTACGTACAAATTCTGCTTATGACTCATGACCAAGCACACCCAGGTCTGTTTCAACAACAACACTTCACAACCTCTCACTATTTATTGAACATAAATGTGAATGATGATATTTGTGTTCATACCTGAAATATTTTATATCTTGCAAAGAGGTGTTGCCCAACCACTGATCCTTCTGATATCCCAAAGCCTTCACTCCAGATAATTATCCTACTCTCTTCATTCTCTCTATTATCCAACTTTTACTACATTCGGTGTATTCCACCCCTACCTGCCCCTACATACCACTCGCCCCATTCAAACATGTCAAACGTCTGCTGTAAATTTAAATACTTCATTCCCACTGGTTCTCAAGTGTCGATATCACAACGGACAACCTCCACAAAATCCAGCAGGTTTATCAAAGATCAAGATCATTTCCGCTTCCTGATTCTAGATTGACTCTACTGAATCATGTCATTATTTTCCAAGTTTCTAGTTGTCACATTCCTCACAAAAGGTCCCAATGTTTTTCTCACAGCTTACACTGCTTATAGTCCAACAGGTTTAATTGTAAGTACACTAGCTTTCGGAGCGACGCTCCTTCATCAGGTGATAGTGGAGGGCTCGATCGTACACAGAATTTATAGCAAATGTTCACAGTGTGATGTAACTGAAATCATACATTGAAAAACTGATTTTCTGTTAAGCCGTTCATCTGTTAGAATACAGTGATAATTTCACTTCTTTCATGTGTAAATCACAAAACTTTTTTTTAAAGTTGCCTTCTCAGGTTAGCTGTTAGCAATGGTGATAGCTAGACAATATGTTGAAGGTGTAACAGGGTTACATTGTACATTGTTCAAAAACTGCATGCATTCATGTAGAACTCTGAGCTCAAAAACTGCACGAATTTATGTAAAACTCCGTTATCTCACTTTTTGGATGAGAATCAAAAGGCATAGAGAGAGAACACAGGAGGCCAACACCTTCAACATATTGTCTAGATATCACCATTGTTAACAGCTAACCCAAGAATACAACTTAAAAAAAGTATTATGATTTACACATGAACGAAGTGAAACTATCACTGTATTATGACAGATGAAAGGCTAAACAGTTCAGTTACATCACACTGTAAATTTTTGCGATAAATTCTGTGTTATGATTGAGACCTACACTATCACCTGATGAAGGAGCGTCCCTCCGAAAGCTAGCGTGCTTCCAATTAAACCTGTTGGATTATAACTTGGTGTTGTGTGATTTTTAACTCGGTGCACAATAGCTGCTTTCCAGTCTGGAGGATTCTTTCCAGAATCTAACCAGCTTTGAAGAACAATCAGTAAATTCTTTCACTCGCTCTCCTGCCAACTCCTCAATACTCAGGTATGTAACTCATCAGATGCAGCATAATACCAACCTTAAGTCCAATAAGATTTTGAAAGACATATCTTTTATTCATTCTAATTACCTACTGTTCCTCATTTTCACCAATCACTCTGTACCCTTGTATTTCTGGAAGGTTCTTTCTGTATCATCCTCAGCGAGATGGACACAATATAATGTTTTCACTGGAGAGGTGGGTTCTGTCAGCCAGTGAATATATCGGAGGACTGCATCCAGTGATA
Organism: Hemiscyllium ocellatum; assembly: GCF_020745735.1. NCBI lineage: Eukaryota > Metazoa > Chordata > Chondrichthyes > Orectolobiformes > Hemiscylliidae > Hemiscyllium > Hemiscyllium ocellatum. The sequence continues at coordinate 963,887 of NW_026867520.1, forward strand.
ATGGATATGTTAATCACGCCTGCCTGTAAAGTTCCAGAGTTAATCCAGTTGAATTCATCGTGAGCATCTGCACAGTCCTGTCACTGGTGTGAGGCTACACAGGATACCGAAGGAGGGGACACAGTGACCACCTCAATATTGAAACAAACTGGTTTCATACCTGACTCCTGGTCCAACTTAGACAAATGTCCCAGGAAATCCCAGGAAAGATATTGCACAGTCCTGCACCACCCGATTGATAGAGATTCCCTTCTGTGGAGCCCCATCTCCATTGGTTTAACATGGACCCAGACACTTTGTAAATGCAGTGTACAGAGGTGGGGTCACCAGACCCAACAGCTGACAATACAAACCTAAGATAAGCATCCACAGATACTCCACTGATTTTCCAATGAAAGGAATGGGTCAATTCCCCACACGGAATGTGCGCGCACTCAGTGTTGAAAACTATTTCCACTCCTGAGTTTCTCTTCCTGGCTGAGAAAGCCATTGCATCTCTGCACACTCCCACACTAACAGTTTCTCTCTCCAAAGAAGCCGGAGACAATGTAACATTATCTTTCTCTATATCTCAGCAACTATAAGGGCAGCACCAGTATGGCTAATGGATTTGATCATCACACTCAGAGAAGAGAGATACAGGGAACCTAACTCACTTTAAACAGGGACAAATCTAAATGGATGCAATATTCAGGAATATGGGAAAACGGGGAGATGTGAGAATAACTTGCCATTTTGTTTTCCTTTCAGTTCATCATCAGCAATCCCTTTGCTCACTTGTCATTTCCTTTCCTCTCTTTTTCTGGCCATTTTTCCATCCATTCAATTTAAACCTGCCCCCCACCTCTCTCTCCAACCCAACCCTCCATGATACCAGGATAAATAATATTATTTCCCAGTTTGCTTTCAGTTGTGAAGCAGGATCACTGGACTCAAACTGTTACGTCAATCACGTATTGTCCTTGACTACGTAGCCATTTGTCAAGACAAAATGGAGCCAACAATTTTGTTGTGAGTCTGAAGTCACACTGAGGTCAGACTGGGTAATAATATTAAGTTTTTTGAGCAAAAACTATCAGTGAAATAATAAAAATAAATCTTTACGGTTTCTGGTTTCCATGAGTGCAATTAGGTTTCATTCCAAGTTTTGTCATTCGAATTAAAGCTCTGTCATCGGCTGTGGTAGGATTTTAAATACCGCCTTGGAGTCACAGCCCGTGCCTCTGAATTACCCGTCTAGTTACATGCTCACTCTGATACAGAGTACTTATTGCCTAGTCCGTATTCCCAAATTCCTGCTATAGACAGATGGCGGGGAAATCAATTTTTCTTCCCTTTTCTTCGCTTTCTATATTCATACAGTCATATCGCATACAAACACAATCTTTGATCCAACTTGTCCATGCCGGCCAGGTTTTCCAAATTACACTATGTCCATCTGTTTGCATTTGGCCCATTTGCCTCTAAATAATCCCCATTCACGTGTTTGTCCAAATGTGTTTTAAATGTTGGAGCTGCCAGTCTTCCTTTGGCAGCTCATTCCATAAACATGTCACTCTGTGTGTAAAAAAAAAGTTTCCTCTTCCTCCCTTTTAAATATTCCCTCTTCCAGCATAAACCAATGACTCTATGATTTAATTTTCCTATCCTGTGGAAAAGACCTTGACTTTTCACCCTGCCCAAGCCTCCCCTGATTTTGCAAATTTCTATAATGTCACCCCTCAATCTCCTACACTCCATCTGATACTAACTTCAAGAACAAGCACTTAAAGATCAGCCCTCCAAATTTGAAACAATATTAAAAGAGACAGGTAAACAACACTCAGCCCAAGCTTCATACTGTTATTTGTTTTCTTCTTTATATTACAATACTGAGCCAGCATGAAAATCTAACTAGTGCCAATAAGCCGTCAAGCACCTGAACGTCTTTGTCTGATGGTGGTGATCTCTACAGTGAAAGTGCATCTCTGGCCAGATCTGTATAATACCACATATTCAACATTCTCCCTCCTGGCCTCCCTATGACCTTATATGGTTGTTTCTTCTTTATGTTGCACTCAACAGAGAGAATCCCTTTCCCCCAGTCACATCTTAATTTAAACTCATTTTATATCATCTTCTCATTCACCACTGCTAAAAGCCTGTTTATCTTTTGCCACAACCTCTTTTTCCTGTCACCTACCCCCCCCCACCCCCCCCCCGACCTCTGGCAAGGGACTAAAATACCCAGTGTCCAATCCTTTTCAGTTCTGAAGAAGTGTCACACTGGACTTGAAACGCTAACTCTGTTTCTCTGTCTCTGCAGATGCTACCAGACCTGCTGAGTTTCTCCAGAAATGAATAGGCATAGCACAAATTTTCAATTAAACAAATAACTATGAATAGTTAAAATAAAAATGCACAAATTGCTGTAGAAACTGGGAGGTTTGTCGAAGGGTCACTGGACCCAAAAGATGAACTCAGCTTTCACTCCATATGATGCGGAGAAACCTGCTTAGTATCTTCAGCAATTTCTGCTTTTGAACATTTTCCAAAGACGTATGTCGAATCTGCTCAAAAGCCCTGTCCAGCATGGAGCGCTGTACATTGGGAAGTGAAGAAAAACGCAAAGTGTACAGGTTCATTGGCTCTGAAACAACATGAGGCTGGCATCACTGACACGACAGAGGTCTTAATCATGGTCAGGGAGAAAAACAGAGTTAAAAAAACATTCACTTCAAACTCAGAGGATATGATAATGGGAAAGAAAATGATTCATATTAATAGTTCGCACATCAGAAACCAGGTGAGGTACTGAGTACAGGTCTGATGGGTGGATGGTTCTTGGTGTGAACCGGGGGGAAGTCTGTCGAATTGATTTGCAGATATTGCAGCTCACACTGGATTATCGTGTGATGCTGTAGATCACAGCAGCAGCTGCAGCAGAATTGCGTTCAATCACAATCCATAACTTTTCCCCAGTCTACCATTATCATCAAGCCGAGAGATGGTTCAGTGATGAATGTTGGTGAACATGCCAGAGTCAGAGTCATGTGTATCTAAACCTGATGACAACCCATTAAAGCTACTGAACTTGACTGGTTACATTATAAACAGCAGAACTACCATCTGGTGGAGAAGGGGAAATGATCCCACGACAACAGGTAAGATCTAAATTCTGCAGTCAAGGCACATCCAGTCATTATTGTCGATGGATTAATAAACAACGTACTGGAGGAGAGGACTCCACAAATATCCCGAGCCCTGTACTTCAGGGTGAAAGACAAGGATGTAGTATCTGCACCATCCTCAGCCAAAAGTGTTGAGTCGATAATCCACCTCACCCTTCTCATGATGCCCACAGAATCACAGATGCCAGTCTTCAACCAATTCGATTCGCTGCACGTGACATGAAGAAACAGCTGAGCACAATAGATATGATAACGGCAATGGGCCCTGACCCCATTCCTGCAACAGGAGTGAAGACGTGTGCTGCACAACAAGTCGTGTCACTGAGGAAGCTGTTTCAATCCAGCTCCAACTCTCACATCTGCTTGGCCAGGTGGAAAGTTCCTCAACTATATTCAGTCCCATAGCAAGGGAATGACTACAGTCTGACCATATACCACGCCCTCAGTCCCATCGCGATAGTATCATTGGTGAGAGTTCTTCTTGACAGAGCTGTCATACAGCACAGAAATAATGTGCTCAGTGTGGTTTCCGATAGGTCCCCATGTGGAGATGGTGCTGTTGTACAAATGTCACTGGATTACTGATCCAGACCAGAATTAATCTCTGGCAGCTGGTGGAAGTTAAAAACAATTTACAAAATATCGAGACATAAAATCTGGTGCCAGTAATATTGACCTTGAATCTAATGTCCATTGGAAACATTTGTCCCTTCCCCAATGTACTTTCAGGAAGTGAATCTCCCGTGCTTCCTGGTCTGGCCTACGAGTGTGTCCACACACAGACATGTGATAGACTCTACAATGGTCTCTGAAACGGCCAAGCAAGACACTCAATTATATCAAATTACTGTGAGTTCTTAAAGGATAAAACTAGGCAGAACACTCACAACGAGCTTTGGAAAGGGGAACGGGAAACACAGTCCTTTCAGCCAGACAGATGCTGCCTTCCTAATGTTTAAGAGCTTGTGACAACAATGACAGAGCATTCCCGCACACTGCACAGAAACATCAGGAAGGGAGCAGGGCATTAGACACTTTTAGCTTTCCCCATTCTAGCTCACGGAGACAAGTTCGCTTTTATAACCCTAGTTCATACATTCTTCTGAAACTGATCAATTCCTGTCTTACGCTGCTCAATGATTGACCCATACAATCACGAATTTGTGAAGGGTAGGTCTTGCCTTACAAGCCTTATTGAATTCTTTGAGGAGGTGACGAAGCATGTGGATGAGGGTAGAGCAGTGGATGTAGTGTACATGGATTTTAGTAAGGCATTTGATAAGGTTCCCCATGGTAGGCTTATGCGGAAAGTCAGGAGGCATGGGATAGAGGGAAACTTGGCGAATTGGATTGAAAACTGGCTAACCGGTCGAAGTCAGAGAGTGGTGGTAGATGGTAAATATTCAGCCTGGAGCCCAGTTACAAGTGGAGTTCCGCGGGATCAGTTCTGGGTACTCTGCTGTTTGTAATTTTTATTAATGACTTGGATGAGGGGTCGAAGGGTGGGTCAGTAAATTTGCAGATGACACGAAGATTGGTGGAGTTGTGGACAGTGAGGACGGCTGTTGTCGTTTGCAAAGGGACTTAGATATGATGCAGAGCTGGGCTGAGGAGTGGCAGATGGAGTTCAACCCTGCCAAGTGTGAGGTTGTCCATTTTGGAAGAACAAATAAGAACGCGGAATACAGGGTTAACGGTAGAGTTCTTAATCAGGTCGAGGAACAGAGGGATCTTGGGGTCTATGTACATAGATCTTTGAAAGTTGCCACTCAGGTGGAAAGAGCTTGTAAGAAGGCCTATGGTGTATTAGCGTTCATTAGCAGAGGGATTGAATTCAAGAGTCATGAAGTGATGTTGCAGCTGTACAGGACTTTGGTTAGGCCACATTTGGAGTACTGTGTGCAGTTCTGGTCGCCTCACTTTAGGAAGGATGTGGAAGCTTTGGAGAGGGTGCAGAGAAGATTTACCAGGATGTTGCCTGGAATGGAGAATAGGTCGTACGAGGACAGGTTGAGAGTTCTCGGCCTTTTCTCGTTGGAACGGCGAAGGATGAGGGGTGACTTGGTAGAGGTTTATAAGATGATCAGAGGAATAGATAGAGTAGACAGTCAGAAACTTTTTCCCCGCGTACAACAGAGTATTACAAGGGGACATCAATTTAAGGTGAAGGGTGGAAGGTATAGGGGAGATGTCAGGGGTGGGTTCTTTACCCAGAGAGTGGTGGGGGCATGGAATGCGCTGCCCGTGGGAGTGGTAGAGTCAGAATCATTGACGACCTTTAAGCAGCAACTGGATAGGTACATGGATGGGTGCTTAATCTAGGATAGATGTTCGGCACAACATCGTGGGCCGAAGGGCCTGTTCTGTGCTGTATTGTTCTATATGTTCTATGTTCTATGTTCTAGAAGCACTGGCTCTGTACTGACATAAATACAGCACGATCTACATTAGTCCCACTTTCCGATACGAGGCCCATACCATGTATGTTATGGCACTTCAAGGTCACGACCATGTATTTATTAATGGTTGTGACGTTACCTGTGCAAACTGCCCTCTCAGAAAGTGCATTCCTGACCCCAACTGCCTCTTGATGAAAACCAATCCTTAAATCCTGACTAAACATCAAACCCTTCACTTTAAAATGGTACTCCCTTGTTCTTAGCCCTTTGACTGAAAGGAACAGCTGCTGCCTATCCATCCTGTCCATGCCCCTGGTAATCTTATCCTTCTGAAGCACGTTCATCTCAGCCTTCAATGCTTCAAAGTAAACCACCCGAGCTGATCTACTCCATCCAAGGGAACATCCTGGTGAATCTCCACTGCACCCTCTCCAGTGCAATCACATACTTCCTGTAATGTGACTCCCAGAACTGCACATAATATTCCATTTGGCCTAGCCGAAGTTCTACATAGCTCTTATAATCTGTGACTCCATGAATAAAGGCTATGTTTATGGTCACTATGTTTTTTCAACTTGTGCATGAACCCGTTTCATCACATTCAGGAATATGTGGAGAAGCACCCTCTGAGCTTCCTAGTATGCTGCTATTCATTGAGTTCTCCCCTGTCTGGTTCCTTCTTCCAAAGTACATCACCGCATATTTATCAGGGTTACATTCCACCGGCCATTGATCCACCCATTTGATCATTCCATCTGTATCTTCCTGTAAGAAAGGCCTTCCTTCTCACCGCCAACCATACAAATAAACTTTGTGTCAAACGCCAACTGGTTTATCACACTCACCCCAAACCCCTCCATATTCACACCTGCATCATTTATGAATATTACAAAAAATAAGGTTAAAAATCACACTACACCAGGTTATAATCCAACAGTTTTATTCAGACGCACTAGCTTTCGCAGCGCTGTTCCTGCATCACGTGATTATGCTCTTGGAAAGGTCGTGCCTCCAAATAAACTGTTGGACTATCATCTGGTGTTCTGAAATTTTTAAACTTTGCCCAAGCCAGTCCTGCACTGGCATCTCCGAATCACAAATAATATGGGACACAGCACGGATATCTGTGGTACACGACTGGATACTGGTCTCCACTCAAACAAACAGACTTCTACCAGCAGACATTCTGTCTCCGATCACTAAGTTGATTTGCATGTAACTTGGCAAGTCACTAATGAATCCTACCTGTTCCCTGGTTATTCTGTTCCACTTGACATACCAGTAGAATATCTGGGGATTCTCCCTAATCTTGCCCTGCCAGCAGGTTTCCATGTCGCTGTGTTCGTCAGTCCCCTTCAAATAAAGAATTGCCTTCTTATTGCAGTCTGAAATTCTTTACCTGCCAGTATTTGCCTTAAATGTAGAGTAGACAGCCAGAGAAAACTCCTGTTTATTTCCACCTTGTCAGATGTTGAGTGACTTTTCTAAATTTCACTATGATCACTTCTCATTCTTTGAAACTCGAAAGAACACAGGCCGAGTTTCCTCAATCGGCAATCTCACCACCTGAGGGATTAATCTGGAGAATGTCCATTGCACATCCTCCGTGGTCAGTATATCCTTTCTCAGATTGGGTCACCAACACTGGACTCAGTACTTTATGTACAGTTTCAGTAGCAAGCTGTGAAACTGTTTCAGCATGACCTTCCGACTATGTTCTGATTCTCTTAAATGAAGGCGAACCTGACTTTAATTTTCCACTTCCATATATTTCTCCAATTACCATTCACATTACTTTATTTATGAATTCACTGCATGAGTTCTTATTAAAAGCCTTCTGAAAATCGAAATATGCCATTTCTATTTTGCAATAAACACGTTCAAATCATTCTGAAGTTTGTCAAGGATCAAGACTCTGTCAGACTCTGTCAGAGTCTGATTCTCTCCAATGTTGCTGTTAATTTCTAAATATCCAATATCACATCCTACATAATATATTCCATCAGTTTACCTACAGATGTCAAGTTAATTGGTCTGCAGTTCTCCACACTACCTCTTCTTCCCTTTGCAGATGCTTGAATCCCTTCCATTCATCTCCAATGCTTGGAACACATTTACTAAGTTCCGGCCTCTGCAGAATGTACAGGAAAATAAAACAGTCATCGACAGCACAATTAATGCGTCTATTGCTGATTTATTTCTAATATTTTGATACGAAGTACAACTGGCTCATCAGACATAGCAATGCTCAATCCAGCTACAATACTACTATGCTAGCCTTCAACTATTACCTTGTGACTGATATGAATTGACTTTCTGTCTTTAGTTCCACAAGTTCCATGTGATCATTTGGTATTACTCAGCGATTTTATGGATCTTCCTCCTTGATGACAGATGCAAAGGAACTGGTTATTTTCTTGGCCATTTCCCTGTTCTCCTCAATAACCTCTCCTCTCCTAATTACGAAATTCCACATTTGACCCTGTTTTTATTTTGTTTTATTTGCAATACAGATTGTAGATTCATGTAGTCTTTGTGTTCTTCTTTCACAGAATCCTTAAAAGCCCACAGTGAGGAAAAGGCCTTTTGGTTCAGCAAGTCCACCCTGCCCCTCCGAAGAGAAACCACACAGACCCATTCCCATCCAATTCTATATTTTGCGACCTAATCTACACATCCCTGAACACTGCGCAAATAAGCATGGCGAATTCACCTAACCTGTGTGAGGAAATCGGAGCACCCGGAGGAAACCCACGCGGACAAGGAGAGAACATGCAATCACCACAAAAACAAATTTCTGAGAATTCTCTGGTTGCCACAATGTCTAAAATTCTTCTAAGCTCACATCCTATGATTAATATAATCTTCAATTTAATCTTCATGAAGTCACTTGCCCTTTCTTTGGTGATTCTACCTTAAAGAAATAGACACATTTTTCAGACATTGCAGGATTTCTATAGATCTCCTGGTCCTGAACAGGTGTATCCAAGAACACAGCAAGAGTCGAGAGAAGATATTGCGGGGGCCCTGGCTGATCTTTTTGCATCACCGCTGTCCACGGGGGAGGTCCCAGAATACTAGAGGGTCGTGAACGTTGTACTCTGGTTCAAGAAGGGCTGCGAAGAAGAACCTGTAAACTATAGACCAGTTAGCTTAACAACTGTGACATGTAATTTTCTTGAGAAGGTTCTGAGAGATAACATATGCATACATTTGAAAAGACACGGTTTCATAAGGAGCAGTCAGCACTGTTTTGTGCATAGGATATCATGGCTCACAATTCTTTAGCGTTCTTTTGAGGAAGGGAGTTCAAAAGGTGGTAGGGTGGTAGACGTAGTCTATCTAGATTTCAGAAAGGCCTTTGATAAGATTCCACATGATAGGCTGCTCTGAAAGGTTCGATGGCATGGAATTCAGGGGGATCTGGCAAATTGGACACTCAATGTGCTTGATGGGAGAAAGCAGAGGTTAATACTGAAAGGATGCTTTTTGGATTTGAGACCTGTGACTAGTGGAGTGTCTCAGGGGTCGGTAATGGGCATATTACTGTTTGTTATCTGTATACTTGATTTTGGATGAGAATGTGCAAAGCATGATTAGTAATTAGAATGATGACAATAAAATAGGCAGTACAGTGAACAGTGAGAAAGGTTATCAGAAATTTTAGCAGTACCTTTATCAGCTGGGGAAGTGGGCCGAGAAATGGCAAATAGAGATTAATATAGATATATGTGGAGTGTTTCATTTTGAAAAGTCAAATCCAGGTTGGAGTTTCGTGGTGAATGTTTGACCCTGAAGGAGGGTAGAGGAACAGAGGGACCTTGGATCTCAGGTCAGTCGTTCTCTGAAAGTAGTTGTACGTAGACAGGACAGTGAAAAAGGCTTTTGGCACACTGGCCTTCATCAGTCAAGACATTGAGTACAGAAGTTGGCGAGTAATATTGCAGTTAGACAGGACGCTGGTGAGGCATGCACTTGGAGTATTGTGTTCGGTTTTGTTCACTTCGCCATAGGAAGGATGTGATTAAACTGGAAAGAGGACAAAAGAAATTTACAAGGATGTTGCCAGTACTCGACGGTCTGAGTTGTAGGGAGAGTTTGGATCGGCCAGAACATTATCCTTTGAGTGTAAGAAACTGAGGGGAAATCGTATAAAAAAGTATAAAATCATGAGAAGCATGGATAAGGTGAATGCACTGATTCGTTTTGTCAGTTTTGGCAATCAAGGTCTAGAGGACATCAGGTTAGAGGTGAAACAATAAAAAGGATCCTGAGTGCCAACTTTTTTATGTCGACGTTGGTACACATATGAAATTAGCAGACAGCGGTTTGGTTGAGGCATGCACATTAACAACGTTCAAAAGGCTTTTAGACAAATACGTGGATAGGAAAGCTTTAGAAGAATAAGGGCAAGGGCAGGGAAATGGAATGAGCAGGATGGACATTTTGGTCGCCACGTCCCACTTTGGTCCAAAGGGCCTGTATACAAGCTGCAGGGCTCCATGGTTCTATGACTCTAACAGCCATTGCGTGTTGACCACTTCATATTCAAACATTCTATATTGTATGCAGGCGCTGTGTAGAATACAACATATTAACGTCTCTAGTCCTCAGAGCTAGGTTACTAATGAGTCCTTCTCACCACACACCTCCAAATCCAAAATAACCTGCTGTCTTGTTTGAGTCACAATATAATCTTTAACCAACCTGATATATGCTTATGGAATTTATTTTTCACAACATTAGCAGTCACTTAGTTAACGCAGTTTAGATGCAATTTGAGATCATTCAATAATACTGTAGCACCCACAATATTTGCATCTCTAATTTCCAGAGTATACAATGCACAGAATTTGCACGAGAGCATTGGTTTAGATGCATAATACACCAATGCTTGCTTCTCCTTCCTATTTGTAAGATCCACCCAAACGGATTGTGTAGAATCTGAGGGACAGGGTCTGTGGTCGTATTAGTGATAGCCCTGGACAAGACATTCGGGGAGGGTCACCTCAACACTGACATGATCTGAAGAAAGGACCAGCATCACAGGACAAGTATCAATATCCTCCCCACTCTGTCAGGTTAACTGTCACCATACTCTCTCTGCTCCCTCACACTCACCCTGTTATAGCACCTACCCCATAACAAGGCTCACACTCTATCTCCAAATGACGCTCACACACTACCACTCTCATGTTGAATTCAGCACCCTCCCCACCCCACTCCCACCCCGCACGCTCTCTCTCCCTCCACTATACTCCCAACACTAATAACCTTGCATGGATACAACACTGTGGACTGACTCCCTCCTGACACCTCACCATTCCTCCTCCCCCTCCACCTGCACCAGCACTAACAGCAGGGCCACACACTCCCACCATCACTCCCTCCCCCTTTCTCCCATTCCAGGAGAAAAAGGACTGTAATAGGAGAGAAAGGGCCAAACCAGTTGGTGGAGCACCCGATATCTGATCCCTCCTCCACCCACCCCCCCCAACCATGTGGGAATGACCCTGGTATGAGCCGGAGTGGACCGGGACGCGTCGTATGGAGATTCCGTGACATCCATGTCCCTCTAACGGAGTAAAAAATAATGTTTAGTGAAGGGCAATTCGCACTTTAACCACTCTGTCTGTTCTCACAATTTTCTCTCCCCAAAAAACAACAAATATCTCACTGCAGAGAGATACAGACACAAAAATATTCAGAGACTTATGTAAACACGCTAATATACTGATACTCGCAGTACGTACACGGAGTTAGAACTGCACACAAGTAGTGGCATATGGAGACATAGACAGTCGCACACAAATAGGCTCAAGCACAAGTAAAACGCACAGGCTAATACACAGATCAACCAATGTCAGCACATAAATACACAAACACACAGACACATGAACAAACACACACAAGTGCGCATACGGAAACACAGAGACCCAGACACTCGTGCTTATAAGACAGAGATAGATAGGTTTTTGATGAATAAGCGTGTCAAGAGTTACAGAGAGCGGTCAGGAGAATGATGTTGAGAAATCTATAAGCCAGTATTAAATGGCATTCAGAGTCGATGGGCCGAATGTCCTAATTCTGCGTTTTTAATGAGAATGAGTTTAATAAATATTTGATTGAAAAGTGTCAGTGGTCCTATTGGACAGGTTTAGAGGGCTGAATGGTTTATGTCTATGCCTAATTATTCTGGCCTTGTGTTTCAAAAGAGGTGGCGATTTCATGTTAGGTTAACACAGTTTAAAATAACGGGTCCCACACTGATATAAGGTCACCCTATTACACTTTTTTATTGTACTATCTGTAGGGTCCTCATTCTCAGGGAGCAGTGAAGATTCAGTTTCTGAAGATATTCAAGACTGAGCTCGACTGATCTTTGCTGGACAGGACAGTCAATATTCATTGGGAACAGACAGGAGACGGATGGTCAAACATAATCAGATCAGTCATGAGCATTCTGACTGGTGGCAATGAATGGCCAACTGCTGCCCCTATTCAATGTGTTGTTCCCTCAATCCACCTCGATGTGGTTACAGGGATATACTGCTGCCGTTACCCCATGTATTGTGCCCTGCATCCGCCCCTCGAAGCTGGGACAGAGATAGGGGACCACCTCATTCAGCCCATCATTATCATTACCGTGAGACTGAAGGAGACCATTCTGCCTCTTTAACGAGTTACAGAGAAAAATGGAACGAATCATTTTAGCTCATTGAGTACATTTTACTGCACAACAGGCCATTTAAACTGCCCGAACTGCTACACAGGGAGCGGTTGCAAATAGTCAATAGAAAGAAGAGATAAATGCTTGTTTTCACATTACAAAGCTGTAACTGGTGGAGTGCCTTAGAGATCACTATGGGATCATCAACGAACAACATCTGTATCAAAGATTTGGAGGAATGGCCTGAATATACCAATGCCCAATTAGCTCAAACACCAAGCTGGTCATCCAGTATGTCATCAAATGGAGGTTGTGTGTCATCAATATGATATAGGAAAAGGGAAGTTAGTGAGCAAACCTTCAGCAGATATAGCATAATGTGAGTTGTCAATTTTGGATGGAAGGATAAAGCAATGTAAAACAATTTAAGTGGAGAGAGAATAGAGAACTCTGTGATAAAGACGGTATACATAATCGTGGTACATGAATCATATGTAGTTAGTCTGCACTTGCAGTAAGTGATTTGAAGCTAAGTGGAATGATTGTGTTTCTGTCAAAGGGTACCAGATTTGATCAGGAATGGTTTATTCCATCTGCACCGGTAAAAGTGAGGAGTGCATTTGCTGGTGATCAGAGTCGAACAGTGTGAGGCTGCAAAAGCACAAGCAATCAGGCAGCATCCGAGGAGCAGGAGAATTGGCGTCACGGGTATAAGTCCTTCATCAGGAATGTGCCCGAAACATCGAGACTCCAGTTCGTTGGGTGCTGCCTGACCTGTTGTTATTTTCCAGAATCACATTTTTCGAATCTACATCTGTATGGGCATTGCTAAGACCACATATGACATTTTATATGCAGTTTTGATCCCTTAACCTAAAAACAAGATAATTGTTTTAGAATCTTATCAAGAATGGTTGTTCACATTTTCCTGGAGTGAAGGCCTTTGTTCTGAAACATTATCAGTTTTGGTCTTATATGAGAAATCTTTTTGAAGCATACACAATTTCAAGAAAAATCAGCTGGATACACATTTTCTCTTCTTAGGGACACTAAAACTATGGAATAAATGTTCAGAATAAAATTATTGATTTTCGCACAGATATTTTGAAGACGTCAAACGATTTTTAAAAAAATAACCATATGCATACCTTCATATTATCAAATTATAAAGCAGGAATTTTCTCTTTTTTTGCTAATGAAAGGCACTGTGTATAACAACAGCAATGATGCACTTCCATGTCGTCCATTATTATCCATTCCAGAGGATTTTTATGATGATCGCACGCGGTCCAGTTGGTGTTCAGTTGACATGATTGCATGTTTCAACACAGAGAGGGAGAACAATGTTTCCTGCCGGAGAAGCAGCAACCGATTGATCCCTCTCTGATATTTTGTTCCACCTGACAACAGTAAATCCCTGACTCACCGCTACCTGATGAGTCGTGGAGAATTCCTGTTGAGAAAGTCATTGGAATCTCCCTACCATCTGAAACAAAGGGAATTCAGCTAAATCCAACTATTCTGGTGAGGAATCGCATTGCAAGAAACTTTTCTGAGCAGAATGGGTGGCACGGTTGCTCAGCGGTTAGCACTGCTGCCTCACTGAACCAGGGTCCCAGGTTTGATTCCAGCCTCGGGCGACTGCCTGTGTGGAGTTTGCATATTCTCCCGGTGTCTGTGTTGGTTTCCTCCAAGTGGTCTGGTTTCCTCCCTCAGGTCCAACAATGTGGAGGTCAGGTGAATTAACCATGCAAAATTGCCCATCGTGATGGGTGCATTAGCCAGAGGGAAATGGGGCTCTTTGGAGGGTCGGTGTGGACTTGTTGAGCCGAAGGGCCTGTTTTCACACTGTAGTGAATCTAATCTAATAACTTCAGTGGATAGAATAACATTTGGTCAGTCTGTCATCTATCCATTTGTTATGAGTTCAACTATTATGACACTCCGGAAAGCTCTCATTTTTCTATTTTGTCCTAAGATGTGAATGAATGTGTGTGTGTGTGTTTGACATTTTTCTAGAGGATGAGCCAGGCTAACATTTATATCATTAGCCATATCACTAAACTTTGAAATTTGTTGTAAAAAGTGGAGGAGTCTGACTGCAAAAGGAAACACTGACCCTGAAACATTGATTGGAGCACGAATTCTAAAAGGGTTGTTCAAGTGGGAATTCCCTTCCCCAGAAGTTTGTGGTGCCTGGATGTTTACATTTATTTAAAGCTGTTTCTGTTAATTATTTGATAGATAAGCGAATGTAGGAAAAAGGTGCACGTACAGAAGAAGTACTGCTGAGACCACAATCAGATCAGCTACGATCTTAGTGCGAGACAGAGCCAAGACAAAGTCCCTAATGGCCCACTTCTGCTCCTCAGTCCGATGTTCCTATATTCCATTCAGCCCCTCACAGCTCCTGCACAGGAGTAGATGGAGGCCACTTGCTCGAAATACCTGGTCCACAGTAATCCAGCTCCTTCTGTCCCTCACAACTGGCACGCACAGTTTGTTGTGGGGTGAAAAATGGTAATTCAAAACCCAGGCTGGGCACAAAAGACGCCGCTGATCTCTTTATAGAGTGTCTCCTCTCTGCAACTTCAGCCATATGAGAAAAGCCATTGAGCAATAACATCGCCTTTATTTCTCTCACCATGGCTGCTTCTTCACGTGAGAGAGAAAGTGACTGAAGAAATTATGAGTCAAATGTACGTGAAAATATGGAGGAAAATTCTTGTCCTGTTTCATTCTGACTCAGTTCTGACTCAGAATGTATCAATGACAGCTATTCATTCTGACCAGCATGGTTATTTATTGGAATTTGGTGCTATTATAATTCTGGTGAAAGCAGAAACACAATGGTGTGGATTCAGTTCCACTCTGGAAATTTCTCATCCATGACTTTCACCGCATGTAACCTGATGAGGTCACATGTCACCCCACTACAAAATGTGCAGAGGAGCCCCAGAGATTATCGTGGTGGGTAATTATACCGTTGTGCTCCACATTCACGGGGTCGAGTCATACTCTGGTTGCTAATTTTATGCACCGCTCTAGCAGGTTTACTTTGCACAATCACGTGATGAAGGAGCGTCGCTCTGAAAGCAAGTGCGCTTCCAATTGAACCTGTTGGACTATAATCTGTGGTTGTGTGATTTTTAACATAGTTGATCTGATAATCTTGAATTCCTCTCTGTTCACTTAGCTTGACAAAGTTCCATCATCTTTCTGATTAACTATCTGGCACTGTTTGAAAATACCCAACAACACTGTCTCAACAGCGGTTACTGGAAAATGCCACAGTGTCTTTGACCCCTGAGCAAATAAATTACTCCTCATTTCTGAATTAAATGGGCAATATCTAATTCCGAGATTATGTCCTCTGGTGCTCTCCTCAGAGCATAGGGCAAGCCACCTGCCCGAATCTACCCTGTCAAGATCCCACGAATATTGAACGTTTATAATTGTTATTATGTGATTATAAAGTTCCGCTCCTCCTCCTTTGTTTCAAGGAGAATAATCCCAGCCTAACCAACCATTCCACGAAGTTCTACTGTATACAGAGTTAGCAACATGTTTTTAATTCTGCGCTGTCCCTTACAGCGTCTTTGCATGTAATGAAGGCAGGTGGAGAAGTTCCGGTGAGGAAACGGGTTGAAATTTCAGTCGCAGACGGGAATTCGAACTTGAAATCAGAAAGCAATTAGAATTGCATTGATCCACAGATGGAGCAAATACAGCGGAGATAATTCTGACAAATGAGAATCTAATCATATTCGATTGACATTCAATGGCTTCAATGTAACTGAATTCCTCCGTGTAATCTCCCTGGGAGCTAGTATTTCGGAGAAATGGAACCTGAACGCCCATATAAAGAAGTTGGCGACAAAAACATGTCCGTTGGTCGACTTTGTTTGATTATTAACTCAACTCTAGTCTCCGTGAAGCCTACATCATCCGCAACGCACAAATTAGATGTTTAAGTGAGGGGGAGTGGGAGGAAGCAGCCAGTGCAGGGACCCCCTGCGGTCTTTCCCCTCAAGAACAAGTATACCGTTTTGGATACTTGTGGGGGAGATGACTTACCAGGGGCAAGCAACGAGGTTCAGGCCTTTGGCACGGAGTCTGGCCCCGTTGCTCAGAAGGGAAGGGTGGAGAAAGGTAGAGCAATAGTTCTTGGGGACTCAATAGTGAGGGGTACAGATAGGCGGTTTTGTGGGGGCGACAGAGACTCACGATTGGTATGTTGCCTCCCAGGTGCAAGGGTACGTGATGTCTCTGATCGTGTTTTCCGGGTCCTTAAGGGGGAGGGGGAGTAGCCACAGATCGTGGTCCACGTTGGCACCAACGATATAGGTAGGAAGAGGGGTGAGGATGTCAGGCAGGCTTTCAGGGAGCTAGGTTGGGAGAGTTAGAACAAACAGAGTTGTTGTCTCTGGTTTGTTACCCGTGCCACGTGATAGAGAGTCGAGGAATAGGGAGAGAGAGCAGTTAACTGCGTGGCTACAGGGATGGTGCAGGAGGGAGGGATTCCGGTTTCTGGACAACTGGGTTTCTTTCTGGGGAAGGTGGGACTTCTTTAAAAAGGATGGTCTACACCTGAATGTGAGGGGCACCAGTATCCTTGGGGGGAGGTTTGCTAGTGCACTTTGGGAGGGTTTAAACTAACTCCGCCGGGGCATGGGAACCTGGACTGTAGCTTTAGGGTACAGGACCTTGAGTGTAGGGAGGTTATGAACAAGGCAGCAATCTCGAAGGAGGGTGCCTGTAAACAGAAGGGTGGCTTGAAGTGTGTATACTTCAAAGCCAGAAGTATAAGAAATAAGGTAGGTGAACTTGCAGCGTGGGTTGGTACCTGGGACTTCGATGTTGTGGCCATTACAGAGACGTGGGTAGAACAGGGGCAAGAATGGCTGTTGCAGGTTCCAGGGTTTAAATGTTTTAGTAGGGTCAGATATGGGGGTAAAAGAGGGGGAGGTGTGGCATTACTGGTCAAGGATAGTATTACAGCGGTGGAAAGGACGATGGAGGAGGACTTGCCATCTGAGGTAGTTTGGGCTGAGGTTAGAAATAGGAAAGGTGAGGTCACCCTGTTAGGTGGTTTCTACAGGCTTCCTAATAGTCCGAGAGAAGTAGAGGATAGTATTGCGAGGATGATTCAGGAGAAGAGTGAAAGAAGCAGGGTGGTTGTTATGGGGGACTTTAACTTCCCAGATATTGACTGGGAAAGCTATAGCTCGAGTTCGTTAGATGGGTTGGTGTTTGTCCAATGTTTGCAGGAGGGTTTCCTGACACAATATGTAGACAGGCCAACAAGAGGTGAGGCTATACTGGATTTGGTTCTAGGTAATGAACCAGGCCAGGTGTTAGACTTGGAGGTAGGTGAGCACTTCGGGGAAAGTGACCACAACTCGGTGACTTTTACTTTAGTGATGGAGAGGGATAAGTGTGCACTGCAGGGCAAGAGTTATAGCTGGGGGCAGGGAAATTATGATGCGGTGAGGCATGACTTAGGATGTGTGGATTGGAAAAACAGGCTTCAAGAGAAGAATACGAATGATATGTGGATATTGTTCAAGGAACAGCTACTGAGTGTCCTTGATAAGTATGTACCAGTCAGGCATGGAGTTAAGGGTCTTGTGAGGGAGCCGTGGTTTAATAAGGAATTGGAATCCCTTGTGAAAGGGAAGAAGGCGGCATATGTAAAGATGAGGCGTGAAGGTTCAGTTGGGGCGATTGAGAGTTATAAGGTATCCAGGAAGGATCTAAAGAGAGAACTAAGAGCAGCGAGAAGGGGACATGAAAAGTCCTTAGCTGGTAGGATTAGGGAAAATCCAAAAGCTTTCTATAGGTATGTCAGGAATAAAAGGATGACTAGGGAAGGTATCGGTCCAGTCAAGGATAGTAGTGGGAAGTTGTGCGTGGAGGCGGAGGAGATTGGAGAGACACTAAATCAATACTTTTCGTCAGTATTCACTCAGGACCAGGACATTGTTGCTGGTGTGAATATTGAGTCACAAGTGATTAGAATGGATGGCATTGAAGTATGTAGGGAAGAGGTTTTGGGAATACTGGAAAGGATGAAAATAGATAAGTCTCCTGGGCCTGATGGCATTTATCCTAGGATCCTCTGGGAAGCTAGGGAGGAGATAGCAGAGCCATTGGCCTGGATTTTTATGTTGTCATTGTCAACGGGAATAGTACCAGAAGACTGGAGGATGGCGAATGTGGTCCCCTTGTTCAAGAAGGGAGTAGGGATAGCCCGAGTAACTATAGGCCAGTGAGTCTGACTTCTGTGGTGGGCAAAGTCTTAGAGAGAATTGTAAGGGATAATATTTATGAACATCTGGATAGGAATAACGTGATCAAGAATAGTCAGCATGGTTTTGTGAAGGGCAGGTCGTGCCTCACAAACCTTATTGAGTTCTTTGAGCAGGTGACTAAGGAGGTGGACGAGGGTAAAGCAGTAGATGTTGTGTATATGGATTTTAGTAAGGTGTTCGATAAGGTACCCCATGGTAGGCTAATGCAAAAACTACGGAGGTATGGCATTGAGGGTGCATTAGAGGTTTGGATTAGGAATTGGCTGGCTGGAAGAAGACAGAGGGTAGTAGTTGATGGTATAGGTTCATCTTGGAGTGCAGTTACTAGCGGTGTACCACAAGGATCTGTTTTGCGACCATTGCTTTTTGTTATTTTTTAAAAGATCTAGAGGAGGGGCTTGAAAGCTGGATGAGTAAGTTTGCAGATGACACAAAAGTCGGTGGAGTTGTCGATAGTGAGGGAGGATGTGGCAGGTTACAGCGGGATATAGACAAGTTGCAGAGCTGGGCAGAAAGGTGGCAAATGGAATTCAATGTAGCTAAGTGTGAAGTCATTCACTTTGGTAGGAGTAACAAGAAGATGGATTACTGGGCTAATGGTAGGCTACTTGGTAGTGTTGATGAGCAGAGGGATCTTGGTGTCCATGTACACAGATCTCTGAAAGTTGCCACCAGGTAAATAGTGCTGTGAGGAAGGCATATGGTGTACTGGGCTTTATTTGCAGAGGAATTGAGTTCCGGAGTCCTGAGGTCATGTTGCAGTTGTATAAGACTCTGGTGCGGCCTCATCTGGGGTATTGTGTGCAGTTTTGGTCGCCATACTATAGGAAGGATGTGGAGGCATTGGAACGAGTGCAGAGGAGGTTTACCAGGATGTTGCCTGGCATGGTAGGAAAATCGTATGAGGAAAGACTGAGGCACTTGGGGCTGTTCTCATTGGAGAAAAGAAGGTTTAGGGGAGATTTGATAGAGGTGTACAAGATGATTAGGGGTTTAGATAGGGTAGACACTGAGAACCTTTTTACCGCTAATGGAGTCAGCTGTTACAAGGGGACACAGCTTTAAATTAAGGGGTGGAAGTTATAGGAGAGATGTTAGGGGTAGATTCTTTACACAGCGGGTTGTGAGTTCATGGAATGCCCTGCCAGTAGTAGTGGTGAACTCTCCCTCTTTATCCTCATTTAAGCGGGCATTGGATAGGCATTTGGAAGTTATTGGGCTAGTGTAGGTTAGGTAGGATTCGGTCGGCGCAACATTGAGGGCCGAAGGGCCTGTACTGTGCTGTGTTTTTCTATGTTCTATGTTCTATTAACAAAACTCTCTCCATTTTCCTAGGTGGGTGCAGCTTCAATGCCACTGAAGGAACCGGCCACCCTCCATGACAATGCAGTCACTTAACTGTAAATTGTTCAACACCTGAATATTTATTCCCTTAAGTGCTAAGGCACAATTGCAGCAGAGTGCACCACACAGAAGATTCACTGGAGTAAGTCATTCAGGTTTGTTGACAGAACCTTCAAAGTTCAAAAACTGTAGCGACTATAAGTACAGGTTTGAAGATGCACTGACACTTCCAATTTGCAAATTACCCTCCAAGGCACAAAACAGTATGACTTGGAGAGGGAAAAGTGGTAAATTCATTGAGTGGTGAAATAGTTTGATGGGCAAAGATTTATACTTCAGCCCTCTATCTTTCATCTTTAAATTTTTTTAAAAATGTAGATTATTGCATGGACCAGACTTGCGCTCATTCCTTTAGTTATTTCCTAAACTGGCCGTTGCAAAAGATAGAATATCATGTACAGTCTGTAGTCAACAATAGAAAGTATCCAAAAACCTCTCGAACAACTGATCTCCTTGTCGAACAATCTTCCGGGATCTGCGAATGTCCACTCCAACATCTCTTTGCTCCTGTACACCACTCAGAATCCTCACTGTTATTGTTACAACTCCCCAAATTCACTACCACTCATTGGTCTGGATTCAATTCCATTCGCAATTTTTCCTTCCCACCTGATGGATACATCCCTGTAGTCCCTGACATTATTCATCATAGTTAACTTCACGACTATTTATCGTCAGTAAGCTTGTAAATCATGACTCCTAAAAAAAAGTTTAAATTATTGATCTACATCAGGAAACAGTGATACTTTACTGGGAACAAGCATCCAAACATGGTTCCTTGCTGCATGGGATGAACAACTGCCATGTTTCAATCTCCAAGAGTTGCTAGCCCAGTATCTCGCTACTACAATTTCAGATGACGCAAAGATTGGTGGAGGAGCCAGAAAACATAGGGGACTGTCAAAGAATGAAGGGGAATATAGATAGACAGAAGAGTTGAGCGAAGAAGTGGCAAATGGATTTCCATACAAGCAAATGTGAGATGATAATTTTGGGAAGTCTAATTCCAGGGCCAAGTATACAGTAAACAGAAGAACTTTGGGTAAACTTGATGAGAAGAGAAATCTGGGAATTCAGGTCCTTTGTACCCTGAAGGTGACTGCACAGGTGGATAGAGTGGTCAAGAAGGCTTGCCTTCACCGGATAGGGCATTGAGTATTCGAGCAGGCAAGTCCTGCTAAAATTGCACAAGAGTTTGGTTCGGCCGCGTTTAGAATACTCTGTCCAATTCTGGTCGCCAAATTAACAAAATTATGTGGACGTTTAGGAGAGAATACGGAGAAGGTTGACGCAGATGTTGCCTGGTATGGAAGATGCTCCCTCTGAAGAGAGGATGAGTAGGTTACTTTTGCTTTCATTAGAAAAAAAAGAGATTAAGAGGACCGGATTGGAGTCTACAATATCATGAAGGGTTCATGATTTGGAGGTGCCGGTGTTGGGCAGGGGTGTACTAAGTTAAAAATCACACAATGCCAGTTATAGTCCAACAGATTTAATTGGAAGCACACTAGCTTTCGGAGCGATGCTCCTTCATCAGGTGATAGTGGAGGGCTCAATCCTAACTCAGAATGTATAGCAAAAATTTACAGAGTGATGTAACTGAGATTATACATTGAAAAATTGATTGTCTGTTAAGCCAATTTTTCAATTTTTCAATGTATAATTTCAGTTACATCACACTGCAAATTTTTCCTATACATTCTGTGTTACAATCGAGCCCTCCACTATCACCTGATGAAGGAGCATCTCTCCGAAAGCTAGTGTGCTTCTAATTAAATCTGCTGGACTATAAACTGGTGTTGTGTGATTTTTAACTATGAAGGGTGCAGTCAGGATGGATAGAGATAAGCTTTTTCCCAAGATGAGTGATTCAATAATGAGAGGTCACGCATTCAATGAGAGAAGTGAAACGTTTAAGGGTGATAGACATGGAAATTATTTTACACAGAGGGTGGTAGGTGCGGGAATGCGTTGCCAGTCGAGGCAGGCATGGCAGATTCATTACAGGTGCGTCTGGACAGATGCATGAGTCAGTGAGGAGCAGAGGGATACGGATGCTTAGAAATTGGGCGACGTGTTTAGACAGTTGATTTGGACCGCCTCAGGCTTGACCGTCCAATGGGCCTGTTCCTGGGCTGCACATTTTCTGTATTCGTGGTTCTTCTTTGTTCCTACCAACTGTGGGTTACAGGTGAAGTAGTGTTACTTCTGCAATCATTACTACTTATGCAAGGTAAATGAACTCACATCAGTGTACAATTGTTTTAACCAAGATCTGAGTCAACAAGAATGAAACCTATTTGAAGGAAATATATGATTGTTTTCATATTAGCTAAAATGTGCATACAAGAATGAAAGGAACCTGCAAACAATGGTATATGGTAGTGTCAAACAGATATTGTGCTGTGAGGATGTAGGTTAAGCCAGATATGCTTGTACAAGCAATAGTTATAAGCATTTGTTTCCCATTTCTGCAAAAACAGAAAACAAACCCCAATTGAAAGGTCGTAATGTTCAATATGGTTGGGGAAGGGAGGAAACGTCACAAGTGGGGGAAAGAGATAGCAGTGAAGGAGGATATATCGAACAATTGAACACAGCCTGGATGTAGTGAAAAGGCCAAGTAAAACCTGTACTTTTCTATGCACAAGGCCGGATAAGGCAATAGAGAAACAATAATAATGGGCATTGGGTTTGGAGTAGTGAATCCTCAGTAATGGCTACACACTGCCTGTCTATTTCAAGCACCACGCTTGCGGCTATAATAAACATACTGATTGCTTCAGATCTTGTCTCACACTGAAATTATTGAAGTGAGTGGGCTTAGTATCTCATAATTGGGGATTGTCCGGGTTATTATTCCATCGCTGGGGGGAGTGGCTGGCCCTGGACACTGGGAAGATACCTCCTATTCACAATTGAGGAACGGTTTCTTGTCCCGGTTTTGTCCGCTCCCTTGGGCGACTGGTACGAATCCCAGAAGAGAGACATCTGAATCAGACAGTGAAAGGAAGTCGATAAAAATATGGAAATTTGTGCACAGACCAACGTTAGAAAACTGACATTTAAGTATTAATTTGGTGGCCGGGAAAAGAGTGGTATTTAATCACTGAGGGACTGGTCAGGGCCCGAGAAATGGGGAGTATACAGAGTAAATCGAACTGTCATGGAGTAAAGGAAGAAAATGTCCCTGTTAACATTCGTCCTGAAAGTCCGTTGTGGAGGATGTTAAGGAAATGGACAAGTAAACTTGTACAAGGGAAAACGAAAAAAAGAAAATGATAAATATTGTTGTTTTGTATGGACTAAAAAAAACAATTCTTCATCAAGCTGTCTTCTGGCCAAAGTATGATTCAAATAAGGATTGGGTATGTCAGTGTTTAGATTTGTATGTGAATATAAAACAAACTTTTAGTCAACAAGAGGCGGACTATGCGTCCAGTTGAAAGAGCAGTTTGGGAATGATGAGTAAAGACAAAATTCCCCCTCTGCCCCACCCAGTCCCTGGGATCCTTTTGCCTGCTCGCACCCTCCCCCCCCCCACCCCGCTTCGTACCATAAAATGAGATTAGGTG